>NC_086454.1:103147181-103389681 GCF_028390025.1 Pseudophryne corroboree | reverse complement strand
GGCTTTTGTATGGTAAGTAAGGAGAGATAGTACAATCCAATATACAGTTACCCCCATCTGCTGCCCATCCTCATCAAGAGAGCGGAAGAAGGGTGAGAGTAGGGGCACTGATGGATTGATAGAAAAATAGCCCCAGTATCCCCTGGTATCTCCGTTGTCGGTGTTAGAGTAGTCCTGTTGCCATAGGCATTGCAGGACTGCAATGCGCCGCGGAGACCAGCAGGATACCTGTGAAATGAGAAAGGAGAGTGTGTAGACCTGAAAAGGCCAGAGATTAATAAATACTAAATTTGAGCTCAAAATCACTTGTTGAATTTAGTACACTAATGTACTTTGTAAGAGTGATCCGTAGCTTATGGCCACTCCAAGGCATATACACAAATTGAGAAAAAATTGAGAAAAAATTGTAGTCCCAAGCTTTAGATCTTATCAGCATATGCAATATTTTTCAATAACTAAGATCATTCAATAAAGAGTGGAAGCAGAACACTGCAATCTGTAGGTATGCAAAAAAAAACCTAGGGTGTGTGGTGTGTGGTGGGAACTTTGCGGTCAGCGGTTGACCGAAAGTAACCTCACCGCTGACCGCAAAGTTCCCACCATTGGCTACAATGGAGCGCATAGGCGCTACATTGTATCTCTGCCGTGTGCTGCCTCACAGACACTACAGGAGCACACAGCCAATCAGGAGAGTGCCACGACGTGGCGCTCCCTGATTGGCTGAAGGGACCCTCTTTGACAGGAGTCAGGGGGGGTCCTGGCAGTCGGGGAAAGGGGTCCCATGTGTAAACATGGGACCCCTTTCAGTGCGTGGTCGGGTTTCCGTTTTTTTGTTTTGCCAAGTACGTGGATTATTACAAAAGGACACGACACACAGGATTTAGGCGAGTATAATTTTATTTTCAGGTACCCTGGAATCGCCGTTGAGACGTGGGCCGAGTCGGCATGTGAACATAGGTAAGTATGTGTGTGTCGGAATGTATGTAATAAAGTTGTACTTTCAAGGTGTGTGTGTCCTGTTTTTATTTCGGTATTTTTTTTGCAGAAGAACTATAGGTACCAGCGGGCCCGTTTAACCCCCGCATGCTGGTACTTGTGGTTCTCCAAGTACCAGCTTGCGGGGGAGGCTTGCAGGGACTTGTAGTTCTTGTGCAAAAAACAATATTCTTTTATTTTACACTTGGCTATCAGCCCCCCCATCCACAGCCCATGGATGGGGGGGACAGCCTCGGGCTTCACCCCTGGCCCTTGGGTGGCTGGAGGGGGGCCACCCCTTGATTTAAGGGGTCCCCACTCCTCCAGGGTACCCCGGCCAGGGGTGACTAGTTAGTGATTTAATGCCAGGGCCGCAGGGACCAAGATAAGTGTCCCCCGGCTGTGGCATTATCTCTCTGACTAGTGGAGCCCGGTGCTGGTTCAAAAAATACGGGGGACCCCTACGCTTTTTGTCCCCCGTATTTTTTGGACCAGGTGCAGAGCCCGGTGCTGGTTGATCAAATATGGGGGAACCCTTGTAATTTTTTCCCCATATTTTTTAATCCAGGACCGGCTCAAAGAGCCCTAGGCTGGTTATGCTTAGGAGGGGGGACCCCACGCAATTTTTTCCAGATTCTTAAACACTTTAAAAACCTTTTTAAGGTACACAATGAAGCCCTGCACGGATCTCACAGATCCGGCCAGGATTCCTTGTGTTTTGTCAGGCAGTGTTTTACTCATCACTACCGTAAAACACTGCCTGATATTACGAATCACATCGACATCGGAAAATACGAATTGTGAAAAGTCGGCAGCTTAGTGAATGACCGTATCAGGATTCAAAAAGTTGCAGTAAAATGCACCCGATACCATTCGAGTTCAAAACGGCCAAAACACGAATCTTTGTAAATATACCCCCATGTTGGGAGGACCAGATATGTGGTATTAGTAGTCAGTAGTAGTCAGGACCCAAACTGGGTCGATATTATATGGACGATATTATATGGACTCATGGACATGCTCAAAAGTTAGTATTTAAGTGTTATTCTTCAGATTAAGTAAGCATTTATGTACCAGGAATTTACCTGCAATGAATTTCACACCTTAATTGCATGGCCAATTGACATAGAAATGAGGAGCTTGCCATCGAGAGGACTGAGAAAAATGAACGTGCATATTTGTACAGAAAAGGTACAAGAAAGTAGTGAATCTGCTGTCAGCGTTAGGCACAGAGTATGCCAATCACTCCAAACTCTACTAAACTAGGTCTTCCTAGGAGGTCTCCCATCAAAGTACTGACCAAGCCCAACACTCTTAGCTTCCAGTGTTATGTTCCGGTATTCCAACTCGGGTAGCCTGCAGGGTTGAACACAGGTTCAACCCGGTGAGCTGTGCTGTGTAAATGGGAAGCCGGGTCGATGTGACCTGTTTCCCGTTTACACTGCATGGATGGACAGCAAAGCACCATCCTGGTCGCGTCACCACTGATGTCACCAACCCGGCAATATGCCGGGTTGGAATCATCGGTTGTGAGGGGCCTGAGGTGGGTCATACACGGGAAGCTCCCGTGTCAGGCTCCCAGGTGTGACCCGCTATATTAGGTGTAAAAGGAGTATTACAAACACAGTACTGTATTTATGCTGCACTATATTAAGATATTTCATCCATGGTTCATATGCTCTGATTTAGCAAAGTATTGTGAACATATGAGACATTGAATAATTTATTGGTATTCACATTATCCTGCTAAACAGCATATGATCCAAGGAAGTGATTCATTTATTTTAACGGGAGGCCAAAGTAATTGGTGCCTGTCTGAGCAATTCATCTGGTGCTTTGATCGAACGACCATCACTTTTCCTGTGCCGAAATAGATGGGATATACCTGTATAAAGTCCCGGTTACAGTGCCCATACTCCAATTTGGGTGCACAAACCATGGACTTCTAGCACCTTAGCTGGCTTAGCTGTGAGAAGAAATGTGTCCTCCTATGGCTAATAAGTGTCCAAACAGAACAACAATTGAATTGCTCTCTTTTGCACCCCCTAGTGGCAGGGAGAAACATTTGACTCATCCATCAAGACTCCAATATCCTAAGTTAGCGTATACAAGTGTGTGTGTGTGTGTGTGTGTGTGTGTGTGTGTGTGTGTGTGTGTGTGTGTGTGTGTGTGTGTGTGTGTATATATATATATATATATATATATATATATATATATATCAAACGTTTGGTCCACACTCACGTTTTCAAATTTTCTGCTGGGGTGCCTTCCAAAACTGGGGATCTTAAACAGAATCACCAGTAAATTGTATAGACGAAGAGAAATGGGAGCACTCACCAGTCTTCATTATAGTGGTAATTTATTTGAATATCATGTCAGACAGAGCATCGACGTTTCGGTCCTCACTTGGACCTTTGTCAGGATAATTATACAGTGGAACGGACAGCCTTATAAACCCAGTATGTGCCCACCCACCACTTCAATAAAAACCAATCAGAGTGAAATACATATTAACCATTAAAAGATACACATGTGTGGGTGATCAAGTTATAACACTTAGCATATCCCCATTACACCTGTATACACACCTTTAGCCACGGATGTCCTCCCTGTGTCCAGCACTTCCTCATGCTGACTGGCGTGCGTTCCACTGCCGCCATCAGCTGTTTCTTTGAGACCTAGAACGCCGGGGACTCAGCTCACGGCCGCGTCTCCCTCCGGCAACATCACTTCCTGTCTGTGGAACGCATATCCGCTCCCGATCCCGGAAGCGTATGCGTTCCACTGCGTACTCACACATCTATGAGTATTGTATGTGTGCTGATTTGGCAGCATCGCGGCAGTGCTCATATCAGCGCTGATAGATGGGTAATAGATATTAAATCCATATCATTGGTGATTCTCAGAGGATTTATTAATATGTGAGGACACAGGGAATATCTCCATAGTGTCCGGGCGTGTATACTCATGACAAAATAGAAATACACATAGGAAAACCTGTTCCATATATATCAAATGTGCATATAGATAGATTATGCATAGGTCCATATTACAATAACATGGATCCATGCATAAGTCTCATACACATATCTTGACCTAATAGTAGACAACAATCCATAAGGAAAATAGATGAAAAATAAATGAAAAAAAGTCATTAAAAAGGCTATAAACCCTCACGGAGCGAACCTTATTGCACTACCCCAAAAAAAAAAGAGAAAAAGGGGGAAGGGAGAAAAAAGAAAAAAATTTTCAAAAAAACACATGTCAAATGTGAGAAAATAAAAATAATGTCACATTTGACATGTGTTTTTTTTAGAGATGAGCGGGTTCGGTTTCTTTGAATCCGAACCCGCACGAACTTCACTTTTTTTTCCACGGGTCCGAGCGACTCGGATCTTCCCGCCTTGCTCGGTTAACCCGAGCGCGCCCGAACGTCATCATGACGCTGTCGGATTCTCGCGAGGCTCGGATTCTATCGCGAGACTCGGATTCTATATAAGGAGCCGCGCGTCGCCGCCATTTTCACTCGTGCATTGAGATTGATAGGGAGAGGACGTGTCTGGCGTCCTCTCCATTAGAATAGAGATAGATAGATTAGATAGAGAGAGATTGTGCAGAGTCGCAGACAGAGTTAGTTTACCACAGTCAGTGACCAGTGCAGTTGCTAGTTAACTTTTATTTAATATAATATATCCGTTCACTTCTCTCTGCTATATCCGTTCTCTGCCTGAAAAAAAAAACGATACACAGCACAGTCAGTCACACAGTGTGACTCAGTCTGTGTGCACTCAGCTCAGCCCAGTGTGCTGCACAGTCATCAATGTATAAATTAAAAGCTTATAATTAATTGTGGGGGAGACTGGGGAGCACTGCAGGTTGTTAGCAGGTGCCAGGAGTACAATTATATTAATTAACAGTGCACACTTTTGCTGCAGGAGTGGTGACCAGTGCCTGACCACCAGTATAGTATTGTTGTATACTACTAATATCTCTTTAAATATCAACCAGTCTATATTAGCAGCAGACACAGTACAGTGCGGTAGTTCACGGCTGTGGCTACCTCTGTGTCGGCACACGGCAGGCAGTCCGTCCGACCAGAATTGTATTATTTATTATTATATACCTACCACCTAACCGTGGTTTTTTTTTCATTCTTTATACCGTCATAGTGTCATCCTAATTGTTACGAGTATACTACTATCTCTTTATCAACCAGTGTACAGTGCGGTAGTTCACGGCTGTGGCTACCTCTGTGTCGGCACACGGCAGGCAGTCCGTCCGACCAGAATTGTATTATTTATTATTATATACCTACCACCTAACCGTGGTTTTTTTTTCATTCTTTATACCGTCATAGTGTCATCCTAATTGTTACGAGTATACTACTATCTCTTTATCAACCAGTGTACAGTGCGGTAGTTCACGGCTGTGGCTACCTCTGTGTCGGCACACGGCAGGCAGTCCGTCCGACCAGAATTGTATTATTTATTATTATATACCTACCACCTAACCGTGGTTTTTTTTTCATTCTTTATACCGTCATAGTGTCATCCTAATTGTTACGAGTATACTACTATCTCTTTATCAACCAGTGTACAGTGCGGTAGTTCACGGCTGTGGCTACCTCTGTGTCGGCACACGGCAGGCAGTCCGTCCGACCAGAATTGTATTATTTATTATTATATACCTACCACCTAACCGTGGTTTTTTTTTCATTCTTTATACCGTCATAGTGTCATCCTAATTGTTACGAGTATACTACTATCTCTTTATCAACCAGTGTACAGTGCGGTAGTTCACGGCTGTGGCTACCTCTGTGTCGGCACACGGCAGGCAGTCCGTCCGACCAGAATTGTATTATTTATTATTATATACCTACCACCTAACCGTGGTTTTTTTTTCATTCTTTATACCGTCATAGTGTCATCCTAATTGTTACGAGTATACTACTATCTCTTTATCAACCAGTGTACAGTGCGGTAGTTCACGGCTGTGGCTACCTCTGTGTCGGCACACGGCAGGCAGTCCGTCCGACCAGAATTGTATTATTTATTATTATATACCTACCACCTAACCGTGGTTTTTTTTTCATTCTTTATACCGTCATAGTGTCATCCTAATTGTTACGAGTATACTACTATCTCTTTATCAACCAGTGTACAGTGCGGTAGTTCACGGCTGTGGCTACCTCTGTGTCGGCACACGGCAGGCAGTCCGTCCGACCAGAATTGTATTATTTATTATTATATACCTACCACCTAACCGTGGTTTTTTTTTCATTCTTTATACCGTCATAGTGTCATCCTAATTGTTACGAGTATACTACTATCTCTTTATCAACCAGTGTACAGTGCGGTAGTTCACGGCTGTGGCTACCTCTGTGTCGGCAGTCGGCAGGCAGTCCGTCCATCCATAATTGTATTATTATAATATATACCACCTAACCGTGGTTTTTTTTTCATTCTTTATACCGTCATAGTGTCATACTAGTTGTTACGAGTATACTACTATCTCTTTATCAACCAGTGTACAGTGCGGTAGTTCACGGCTGTGGCTACCTCTGTGTCGGCAGTCGGCAGGCAGTCCGTCCATCCATAATTGTATTATTATTATAATATATACCACCTAACTGTGGTTTTTTTTGCATTCTTTATACCGTCGTCATAGTGTCATACTAGTTGTTACGAGTATACTACTATCTCTTTATCAACCAGTGTACAGTGCGGTAGTTCACGGCTGTGGCTACCTCTGTGTCGGCAGTCGGCAGGCAGTCCGTCCATCCATAATTGTATTATTATTATAATATATACCACCTAACCGTGGTTTTTTTTTCATTCTTTATACCGTCGTCATAGTGTCATACTAGTTGTTACGAGTATACTACTATCTCTTTATCAACCAGTGTACAGTGCGGTAGTTCACGGCTGTGGCTACCTCTGTGTCGGCAGTCGGCAGGCAGTCCGTCCATCCATAATTGTATTATTATTATAATATATACCACCTAACCGTGGTTTTTTTTTCATTCTTTATACCGTCGTCATAGTGTCATACTAGTTGTTACGAGTATACTACTATCTCTTTATCAACCAGTGTACAGTGCGGTAGTTCACGGCTGTGGCTACCTCTGTGTCGGCAGTCGGCAGGCAGTCCGTCCATCCATAATTGTATTATTATTATAATATATACCACCTAACCGTGGTTTTTTTTTCATTCTTTATACCGTCGTCATAGTGTCATACTAGTTGTTACGAGTATACTACTATCTCTTTATCAACCAGTGTACAGTGCGGTAGTTCACGGCTGTGGCTACCTCTGTGTCGGCAGTCGGCAGGCAGTCCGTCCATCCATAATTGTATTATTATTATAATATATACCACCTAACCGTGGTTTTTTTTTCATTCTTTATACCGTCGTCATAGTGTCATACTAGTTGTTACGAGTATACTACTATCTCTTTATCAACCAGTGTACAGTGCGGTAGTTCACGGCTGTGGCTACCTCTGTGTCGGCAGTCGGCAGGCAGTCCGTCCATCCATAATTGTATTATTATTATAATATATACCACCTAACCGTGGTTTTTTTTTCATTCTTTATACCGTCGTCATAGTGTCATACTAGTTGTTACGAGTATACTACTATCTCTTTATCAACCAGTGTACAGTGCGGTAGTTCACGGCTGTGGCTACCTCTGTGTCGGCAGTCGGCAGGCAGTCCGTCCATCCATAATTGTATTATTATTATAATATATACCACCTAACCGTGGTTTTTTTATACCACCTAACCGTGGCAGTCCGTCCATAATTGTATACTAGTATCCAATCCATCCATCTCCATTGTTTACCTGAGGTGCCTTTTAGTTCTGCCTATAAAATATGGAGAACAAAAAAGTTGAGGTTCCAAAATTAGGGAAAGATCAAGATCCACTTCCACCTCGTGCTGAAGCTGCTGCCACTAGTCATGGCCGAGACGATGAAATGCCAGCAACGTCGTCTGCCAAGGCCGATGCCCAATGTCATAGTACAGAGCATGTCAAATCCAAAACACCAAATATCAGAAAAAAAAGGACTCCAAAACCTAAAATAAAATTGTCGGAGGAGAAGCGTAAACTTGCCAATATGCCATTTACCACACGGAGTGGCAAGGAACGGCTGAGGCCCTGGCCTATGTTCATGGCTAGTGGTTCAGCTTCACATGAGGATGGAAGCACTCAGCCTCTCGCTAGAAAACTGAAAAGACTCAAGCTGGCAAAAGCACCGCAAAGAACTGTGCGTTCTTTGAAATCCCAAATCCACAAGGAGAGTCCAATTGTGTCGTTTGCGATGCCTGACCTTCCCAACACTGGACGTGAAGAGCATGCGCCTTCCACTATTTGCATGCCCCCTGCAAGTGCTGGAAGGAGCACCCGCAGTCCAGTTCCTGATAGTCAGATTGAAGATGTCAGTGTTGAAGTACACCAGGATGAGGAGGATATGGGTGTTGCTGGCGCTGGGGAGGAAATTGACCAGGAGGATTCTGATGGTGAGGTGGTTTGTTTAAGTCAGGCACCCGGGAAGACACCTGTTGTCCGTGGGAGGAATATGGCCGTTGACATGCCAGGTGAAAATACCAAAAAAATCAGCTCTTCGGTGTGGAGGTATTTCACCAGAAATGCGGACAACAGGTGTCAAGCCGTGTGTTCCCTTTGTCAAGCTGTAATAAGTAGGGGTAAGGACGTTAACCACCTCGGAACATCCTCCCTTATACGTCACCTGCAGCGCATTCATAATAAGTCAGTGACAAGTTCAAAAACTTTGGGTGACAGCGGAAGCAGTCCACTGACCAGTAAATCCCTTCCTCTTGTAACCAAGCTCACGCAAACCACCCCACCAACTCCCTCAGTGTCAATTTCCTCCTTCCCCAGGAATGCCAATAGTCCTGCAGGCCATGTCACTGGCAAGTCTGACGAGTCCTCTCCTGCCTGGGATTCCTCCGATGCATCCTTGCGTGTAACGCCTACTGCTGCTGGCGCTGCTGTTGTTGCCGCTGGGAGTCGATGGTCATCCCAGAGGGGAAGTCGTAAGCCCACTTGTACTACTTCCAGTAAGCAATTGACTGTTCAACAGTCCTTTGCGAGGAAGATGAAATATCACAGCAGTCATCCTACTGCAAAGCGGATAACTGAGTCCTTGACAACTATGTTGGTGTTAGACGTGCGTCCGGTATCCGCCGTTAGTTCACAGGGAACTAGACAATTTATTGAGGCAGTGTGCCCCCGTTACCAAATACCATCTAGGTTCCACTTCTCTAGGCAGGCGATACCGAGAATGTACACGGACGTCAGAAAAAGACTCACCAGTCTCCTAAAAAATGCAGTTGTACCCAATGTCCACTTAACCACGGACATGTGGACAAGTGGAGCAGGGCAGGGTCAGGACTACATGACTGTGACAGCCCACTGGGTAGATGTATGGACTCCCGCCGCAAGAACAGCAGCGGCGGCACCAGTAGCAGCATCTCGCAAACGCCAACTCTTTCCTAGGCAGGCTACGCTTTGTATCACCGCTTTCCAGAATACGCACACAGCTGAAAACCTCTTACGGCAACTGAGGAAGATCATCGCGGAATGGCTTACCCCAATTGGACTCTCCTGTGGATTTGTGGCATCGGACAACGCCAGCAATATTGTGTGTGCATTAAATATGGGCAAATTCCAGCACGTCCCATGTTTTGCACATACCTTGAATTTGGTGGTGCAGAATTTTTTAAAAAACGACAGGGGCGTGCAAGAGATGCTGTCGGTGGCCAGAAAAATTGCGGGACACTTTCGGCGTACAGGCACCACGTACAGAAGACTGGAGCACCACCAAAAACTACTGAACCTGCCCTGCCATCATCTGAAGCAAGAAGTGGTAACGAGGTGGAATTCAACCCTCTATATGCTTCAGAGGTTGGAGGAGCAGCAAAAGGCCATTCAAGCCTATACAATTGAGCACGATATAGGAGATGGAATGCACCTGTCTCAAGTGCAGTGGAGAATGATTTCAACGTTGTGCAAGGTTCTGATGCCCTTTGAACTTGCCACACGTGAAGTCAGTTCAGACACTGCCAGCCTGAGTCAGGTCATTCCCCTCATCAGGCTTTTGCAGAAGAAGCTGGAGGCATTGAAGAAGGAGCTAACACGGAGCGATTCCGCTAGGCATGTGGGACTTGTGGATGCAGCCCTTAATTCGCTTAACAAGGATTCACGGGTGGTCAATCTGTTGAAATCAGAGCACTACATTTTGGCCACCGTGCTCGATCCTAGATTTAAAGCCTACCTTGGATCTCTCTTTCCGGCAGACACAGGTCTGCTGGGGTTGAAAGACCTGCTGGTGACAAAATTGTCAAGTCAAGCGGAACGCGACCTGTCAACATCTCCTCCTTCACATTCTCCCGCAACTGGGGGTGCGAGGAAAAGGCTCAGAATTCCGAGCCCACCCGCTGGCGGTGATGCAGGGCAGTCTGGAGCGACTGCTGATGCTGACATCTGGTCCGGACTGAAGGACCTGCCAACGATTACGGACATGTCGTCTACTGTCACTGCATATGATTCTCTCAACATTGATAGAATGGTGGAGGATTATATGAGTGACCGCATCCAAGTAGGCACGTCACACAGTCCGTACTTATACTGGCAGGAAAAAGAGGCAATTTGGAGGCCCTTGCACAAACTGGCTTTATTCTACCTAAGTTGCCCTCCCACAAGTGTGTACTCCGAAAGAGTGTTTAGTGCCGCCGCTCACCTTGTCAGCAATCGGCGTACGAGGTTACATCCAGAAAATGTGGAGAAGATGATGTTCATTAAAATGAATTATAATCAATTCCTCCGCGGAGACATTGACCAGCAGCAATTGCCTCCACAAAGTACACAGGGAGCTGAGATGGTGGATTCCAGTGGGGACGAATTGATAATCTGTGAGGAGGGGGATGTACACGGTGATATATCGGAGGGTGAAGATGAGGTGGACATCTTGCCTCTGTAGAGCCAGTTTGTGCAAGGAGAGATTAATTGCTTCTTTTTTGGGGGGGGTCCAAACCAACCCGTCATATCAGTCACAGTCGTGTGGCAGACCCTGTCACTGAAATGATGGGTTGGTTAAAGTGTGCATGTCCTGTTTTGTTTATACAACATAAGGGTGGGTGGGAGGGCCCAAGGATAATTCCATCTTGCACCTCTTTTTTCTTTTCTTTTTCTTTGCATCATGTGCTGATTGGGGAGGGTTTTTTGGAAGGGACATCCTGCGTGACACTGCAGTGCCACTCCTAGATGGGCCCGGTGTTTGTGTCGGCCACTAGGGTCGCTAATCTTACTCACACAGCTACCTCATTGCGCCTCTTTTTTTCTTTGCGTCATGTGCTGTTTGGGGAGGGTTTTTTGGAAGGGACATCCTGCGTGACACTGCAGTGCCACTCCTAGATGGGCCCGGTGTTTGTGTCGGTTACTAGGGTCGCTAATCTTACTCACACAGTCAGCTACCTCATTGCGCCTCTTTTTTTCTTTGCGTCATGTGCTGTTTGGGGAGGGTTTTTTGGAAGGGCCATCCTGCGTGACACTGCAGTGCCACTCCTAGATGGGCCCGGTGTTTGTGTCGGCCACTAGGGTCGCTAATCTTACTCACACAGCTACCTCATTGCGCCTCTTTTTTTCTTTGCGTCATGTGCTGTTTGGGGAGGGTTTTTTGGAAGGGCCATCCTGCGTGACACTGCAGTGCCACTCCTAGATGGGCCCGGTGTTTGTGTCGGCCACTAGGGTCGCTAATCTTACTCACACAGCTACCTCATTGCGCCTCTTTTTTTCTTTGCGTCATGTGCTGTTTGGGGAGGGTTTTTTGGAAGGGACATCCTGCGTGACACTGCAGTGCCACTCCTAGATGGGCCCGGTGTTTGTGTCGGCCACTAGGGTCGCTTATCTTACTCACACAGCGACCTCGGTGCAAATTTTAGGACTAAAAATAATATTGTGAGGTGTGAGGTATTCAGAATAGACTGAAAATGAGTGTAAATTATGGTTTTTGAGGTTAATAATACTTTGGGATCAAAATGACCCCCAAATTCTATGATTTAAGCTGTTTTTTAGTGTTTTTGGAAAAAAACACCCGAATCCAAAACACACCCGAATCCGACAAAAATAATTCGGTGAGGTTTTGCCAAAACGCGTTCGAACCCAAAACACGGCCGCGGAACCGAACCCAAAACCAAAACACAAAACCCGAAAAATTTCAGGCGCTCATCTCTAGTTTTTTTGAAATTTTTTTTCTTTTTTCTCCCTTCCCCCTTTTTCTCTTTTTTTTTGGGGTAGTGCAATAAGGTTCGCTCCGTGAGGGTTTATAGCCTTTTTAATGACTTTTTTTCATTTATTTTTCATCTATTTTCCTTATGGATTGTTGTCTACTATTAGGTCAAGATATGTGTATGAGACTTATGCATGGATCCATGTTATTGTAATATGGACCTATGCATAATCTATCTATATGCACATTTGATATATATGGAACAGGTTTTCCTATGTGTATTTCTATTTTGTCATGAGTATACACGCCCGGACACTATGGAGATATTCCCTGTGTCCTCACATATTAATAAATCCTCTGAGAATCACCAATGATATGGATTTAATATCTATTACCCATCTATCAGCGCTGATATGAGCACTGCCGCGATGCTGCCAAATCAGCACACATACAATACTCATAGATGTGTGAGTACGCAGTGGAACGCATACGCTTCCGGGATCGGGAGCGGATATGCGTTCCACAGACAGGAAGTGATGTTGCCGGAGGGAGACGCGGCCGTGAGCTGAGTCCCCGGCGTTCTAGGTCTCAAAGAAACAGCTGATGGCGGCAGTGGAACGCACGCCAGTCAGCATGAGGAAGTGCTGGACACAGGGAGGACATCCGTGGCTAAAGGTGTGTATACAGGTGTAATGGGGATATGCTAAGTGTTATAACTTGATCACCCACACATGTGTATCTTTTAATGGTTAATATGTATTTCACTCTGATTGGTTTTTATTGAAGTGGTGGGTGGGCACATACTGGGTTTATAAGGCTGTCCGTTCCACTGTATAATTATCCTGACAAAGGTCCAAGTGAGGACCGAAACGTCGATGCTCTGTCTGACATGATATTCAAATAAATTACCACTATAATGAAGACTGGTGAGTGCTCCCATTTCTCTTCGTCTATATATATATATATATATATATATATATGTATACAGAAAAATCTGTAATGTTGTTGTGCCATAATTATTGATGATGCGCACAATCATACAGCGCTGATAGTTCAATACTCACCTCAGAACCCTGTTCTTGATTTCATTATAAACTAGACTCAAATGTTAAAATGCTATAGTGTCAACCTAAATATTTGTCATAATAAAAATACATTGGCAATATTTCTGTAAAGAAAATTGAGGATTTTTATCATCATTTATTGGAGAAATAAAATAAAAATATTTTTTACAATATATGAAAAAAACTCAGCAGCAGCACAGAAATAGTCAGCTGCCTTGGCGATAGTAGCACAGAAGGGTAAGGGATAATATGCAACTTCGCTGTGACAGTCTCTGCTGCTATATTCATGGGTCACCCAGCTAATTGACTTTCAGTTCCACCGATTGAATAAAAAAAAATCTGTTACAGACTATTTTACAATGAAAAAAAAACTTACGTAGTAATAAAATGCTTTTTTCCAGGGGTAATGCATATTTATTGTTGTGCATCATAACACACCAAGGCTGTGTATATCAGAGTCCTACCACACACCCAAGAGTGGTATATCCAAATAAATATATATATATACAATACATACATACATACATACATACATACATACATACATACATACATACATACATACATACATACATACATAAACACATGACGAGAAATAGGATTTATTTGGAAGCGGAATAGAACAGAGAATGTTTAGGTCATGACAGTCTTTCAAACTGTCAGTTTTAATACAATATATGCAAATAAAACCGCTCAATGTAACTTAATATTATTTGGTGACTTATATTACAGAGTACCTATAATCCTATTTTGTACTGCATTTTCTTTTTGAATTCATCTGAATAATATGAGGTGTTAACTAACTGGGATCCGGGCTGTCAAAATACTGGCAATACTGGGATCCCAAACGATTGAGTGCGAGGTCGCAGGACAGGTAAGCCATGGGAGCAGAAGGTTAGGTTTAGGCTGTAGCGGAACTCTTAGGGTTAGGCTGCAGGCTGGGGGGGTTAGGTGTAGGCTGGTGGTAGGGTGGTTTAGGTTTAGACACCCCTGGGGAGGGTAATGGTTAGGCTGCAGAGGCGAGGGTTAGGTTTAGGCTGCAGGAAGGGGGTTAGGTTTAGGCACTGGCCCGCTAGTCAGGACTCTGGCTTAGTACTCACCACTCTTCATTCTTCTGGCTCTGTTAGGGTTGGTAGCGTGCGGGAATGTACGCTCGCCGTGGTGGGGCTTGCGAATAGTTCCCTCAGAAGCTCAGTATCCTGTCATCGGGGGACGGGACCATTAACCCTTCAAGAGGTTGGTCAGTTCACGCCCCTAAGTCCCACAAAGCAGTCAACCAGCCCTGCCTGAAAATAATAAACATATAAAATAAATGCAGAAAACTCTTCAGGAACTTCCATAAGCATGACAGGCTCCTCCGAGTAGATTTTCTAAACTGAGTCTGGTAGGAGGGGCATAGATGGAGGAGCCAGCCCACACTATCATATTCTTAAAGTGCCCATGGCTCCTAGTGTCCTAGTGGACCCGTCTATACCCCATGGTACTAAATGGAACCCCAGTATCCTCTAAGACATAAGAGAAATCAAACAGGTTTTGTGTTTCCTAACTAGTTGGCCAGACCATTTTCTTCATTATTTTTTTTCACGTGGGAGCAAATGGCTGGTTATCATTTGTTCTTATGCACTGCAAGATTATCATTTGGAATGATATTGTTCTGATGAAGTGTCGGATTGGAGCATGAAGGGCCCACCGGGGGTATGCAGTGTTAGGGGCCCATGATTAGAGGTGTGGCCAGCCTCCAAAGGGGGTGTGGCCAGCCACCAAAGAGGTTTGGTTAACCATTATAGAGTACCTGGTCTGGACTCCTTGATAATTTATATAGTAACTAATGCTAGTGCATGCATGATAATGTGCCAGATTAATGACAGCAATATACTGTAGAGAATACATCATAATCCTGTGCGGTATAAGGTAACATATGTATAATATATAATTCAAGTGCACAGTCTAGAATCTGATCCCTAGAGGAGGAGGGCCCCTTAGACAGTGGGGCCTACCGGTGGTTTCCCCTGTACCCCTGTGGGCAAGTCCGAGCCTGTTCTGATGTATGGTCAGCATTAAGAACAATAAGTAATCCTGTATCATGATCAAATGCAATCAGAGCCATAAATAACATAAAATAAGAAAGTATTACAGCAAGTAGAAAAACATATAATGCAGGGTTGGTGCAGTCATTTTGGGTAATACATTCTATGGGTTATATATTCAATCCAAGAAAGGTACAAGGAGCGGCAGTCATGTTGGGCGCACTATGTAGTTAGCTTCCCAACAGATGGGATCCCAACGGTTGATATACAGATGCTGGGATCCCGAAGTAGGAGGCAATGAAGACGTTGAGATACCGACGCCGCACGGGATGCCGGCATCACATTATGGACAGCCGGCATCCCGATCGTACTGCCACGGGGGGTTAGGGTTAGGTTTAGTGTAAGGCTGCAGGGCCGGGAAGGTTAGGGTTAGGGACCAGGGAGGGAGGGTTAGGGTTAGGCACATAGAAGAGGAGGTTAGGTTTAGGGACTGGGGAGGGAGGGTGAGGGTTAGGCATCAAGCAGGGAGGGTTAGGATTAGGCAGAGGGCAAGGGAGGGTTAGGGTTACGCACAAATTGGGGAGGGTTACGCACCACCGGGGAGGGTAAGGGTTAGGCCCCCACAAGGGAGGGTTAGGGTAGGGGGCAGATGAGGGATAGGGGATTTACTGGTGGGCTGTCGGGATTATGATGGACGGGATGCCGATGTCAGTAATCAAACCAGTAATCAAACCACCCTCATTCCATCCATCGGCATATCATATTGAGCCCCAGGTGAGCCAGCCATGTTCGGAACATTGTAAAGGTTACTTTGTGGGAGGAATGAGACACTACTTACTTCCACCTGGCATTTCACTGAGCAGAAAAGGCCATGCCTGGAATTGATGACACATAATTGAGGAGATAAAATGCTTGGCATGAACCTTGCAAGTTCATCCAAACCATGCATTTTTTATTCTACACAGAGCCCCAGATGAGGAAGCCATGTTGTTCACACTATGTTGGTTGCAGTGTGCAAATAAGAAATACATGGAACTGGTACATACAAGGATAAAGTGAACAGTGGACTAATGGGATAACCACTGCATAAAATTTCCATGGGTCAATCATCCCGCCCTTGACAGTACCAGGTGAGGCAGTCATCTAGGGTATACCACATAGGTTACAGTGGGCAAGGTGAGTGATTTATAAAGGTGTAACATATAGTGGGGAATTCCAGAGAAAGAAAGAGACAATTGAGGTGGAGTCCATGATGCGGCAGATAGAAGAGAAGGTAGGTAGGACATCAACATAGGGCAAACAAAATTCAACTAAATTTAAACAGAAGTCATTAATAGCTGTAGAATTTGCAAGCTTGATGGTTCAGCAATAGATTTTGGAAAATTAAGTCTGTGGGAGCAGGGATGTGTGTTTTACATTATTAGAGTTATACATGAGTTAAACAAATGGCAAACAGTTGGATAACAGTAGACCTGAAATTTCTACTACTCTAAAGCTACTTTGAAGAAACTGCTTTGGCTTTTCTCTAATTCAAAGACCTGCTTTCTTCATATCCTGGACACCCTGCATGGACATTGCAGGAAGATATCGCTTGCTACACCTTTGATTGTTTTAAGTCTTTTCCCTATAGCTCCTGCTCTCCATCCTGGACGTGTTTGGGTTTGTGTGACCGGCAATCGGGAGACCACTGGTCACCACACCGACGCCACTCAGAGGACTCGGTGGCTCGCTGCGCACACCACAGGTTCTATTCCCACTCTGAGTGTCGTGGACACCCATGAGTGGGAATAGTCCCTGTAGGTCAGCATGCCAATCAGCGGGCTATTAATTGTTCGGGATCCTGGCATTGGTATTGTGGCTGGCGGTCTCCTGACCGCCAGTCACATAACCGCATCCCCCTGGACACTCTCCCAGCTGAATCTTGGGGACCTGGCCCTGAGTATCTGTCCACATACCCTCTAACCCTTATACCTTAACCCACACACTCAGAGGTGGATTTAGACCTCATCGGGCCCTACGCAAGACATTGGTTTTGGGTCCCCTTCCTCAAACTGATTTTAGCATGCACATTGACCACGGCATAAAGCTGCAGTAGTATGGTGTCAAAAAGTTGCAGCTGATTCTCATTTTTCATCCACTTATGAATGACCCCCACTGTATAAAACAAATAGTCTACATCAGGGTAAACAATACTATAATTCATGTGATCGGCAAAAATGTATAATCTGTAGAGCTGCATCTTTTACCATTTGCTGAGCTAGGGTTCATCAGCAGTCAGTGTGTGGTGGCCTGGGGGAAGCTGGGAGTGCTCGTGTCTCAGAGCAGTTCCCATACACACTGCTGCCCTGCTGAGTGCATGGAATGCTTGGTGGGTCACCTGCACAATCACATTGCAAGGAGGTGGGAGGCAGCGCCTCTCTTCCTCCTCCTCCTCCTCCTCATCCTATTTACTCTAATGCCCCCTGGCCTCTTACATTCTGTGCTGAGGGAGGAATTGCGTTCTGACTCTGCTCTCTCTCTCCTCATTCTCTTTGGGCTGTCTGTACAGTGTCCACAGCCACATTATGCCCGATAAATTGCAGCGCTGCCAGCAGGAGAACCACATGCTTTGGTCCCCACACAATCCACATGCCACCCCCCCCCCCCCCCACCCCAGCACTGTCAGCCACGCCTCCTCCCATAATAACTGCACTGGCCAGAACACTCAGTTAAGAAAAGCAGATGCCTGCCCCCAACCCTGCCACTACCCCCCTGCTACCCCTCTTCCCCCAGCTTAGCTACTAACCTGATCGCCACCCCTCTATCATTCAACAATGTTCTCCAGCCTTCTCCTCCCTGCTGCTCAGCTACTGGACATTTTACTGCTTCTCCTGTGATGCAGATACAGATACTAGGAACCACAGCAGCAGTTAAATGTCCATCCACCTGCCAAGCCATACCTCCTGCAGTGGTGGTACTGGGTCACCTGGCTGTACCGCCCTGATGGCAGCCCTGATGGTGTGTTACTGGGTGCAGGGGGGAAGGCGGGCCAAGGAGGTGGTACGGGCTGGGAAGTACTCAGCAAGCTCGGCTATCACAATAACACATGCGGCTGCCCTCCATAATGCATTGTGAACTGTGAGGTGGTCAAAATTGGCTGAAAATGACAAAATTAATTTTATTAAGGATTATAATGCTGTATGAAACAAAAACACCTCCAAATTATGTGATTGTAGCTGTATTTAGCAATTTAAAAAATACAGATACGAAACACGGGGGTCAGCGCACATCTCTACATGACTCGGAATCAGACACTATATCAATGGTTTCCAAACTTTTTTGAATCACGGCGCCCTAGAATATCAGAATTTTTTTCACAGCACCCCTAGGCCAAAAATTTCTTATTGAGAAATTTAGAAATAAATATTACATTAAGTAGATCGCGTCTATATGTCCTCCTTAGGGTCAGTTGTGTGGTGAGGGACAAGATTTGCTTCTGTTTGGCCACATATTTTATGACTGGCAGCCACCAGCACTGGTTTTGCCTATTATATTGACCATGAATAATTTGAATTGGTCCTGGACCACCAACCCAGGGCACCCCTGCAAGTGTCCCGAGGCACCCCAGGGAGCCACGGCACACAGTTTGGGAACCTCTGCACTATATATTTCCATAAGTAACATGACTAATAGATGTCACAGCTTCTATATATTGACGGTATTCTAAATACCCCATAATACATGGAGTGTGTGTATGTGTGTAAATATATATATATATATATATATATATATATACACACTCACTTTTCCCATGGCTGAAAAAAGAATTAGACCAGCACTCACGTTTTAGTTGAAGAAAAAAAGGGTTTTTTTTATTCCTGATAAGACATCAAGGATACGTCAAGGATACACCCCACTGTTTACAGTACGCCCAACAGCCGTTTCAACACTTGGTGGTCTTCATCAGGGGCCCCTGATGAAGACCACCAAGTGTTGAAACGGCTGTTGGGCGTACTGTAAACAGTGGGGTGTATCCTTGACGTATCCTTGATGTCTTATCAGGAATAAAAAAAAACCTTTTTTTCTTCAACTAAAACGTGAGTGCTGGTCTAATTCTTTTTTCAGCCATGGGAAAAGTGAGTGTGTATATCAATCATTAGGACCTTGCACCAATTAATTTTTGACTTTAGACATAGAGTGCTGTCACTTTGCCATATTTTATATATATATATATATATATATATATATATATATATATATATATACACACACACAACTGAGGATTACTAGTGCCAACTGTAAAATATGCTGTGTTAATAATAAAACAATGTGATGGTAAGGTCAGAAATGTAGAAAAAAATAGATAATAAATAAACCAATCATGAATTACTGGTAATGAATCTCCTTTAATGAACTCTAAGGTTATCAAGTTTATTATTAGATATTCATTACTAGTATTTACAAAGGTGGATCACATTTCTCTGACAATACATACCCTCCAACATTTTACACGTAAAAATCAGTACAAATCTGAAAAAGGGTGTGGCCACTGGTAAAGGGGGTGTGACCACGCCCCTTTTCCTATACTTTCAATGGAAGTTTGGAGAGCCAAAAATCGGTACAGACCATAAAAACAAGGTACTGTACCTGCCAAAAAGGTACAGCTGGAGGGTATGACAATACAGTATATACGAACTGCTCTGATAAAGAGATACATACAATCACATGCTGCTATGAACCATGTGAAGTGCCACATGTATTTTTTATTGTAGTGATTGGGTTATTTGTAGTGTGTGTCATGTTTATATCCTACTTGCCTACTTTTGAAAAATAGTTTCAGGGACATTGTAGGAGTTAGCAGAATGCGCCATTGAGAGGGCGTGTCATGTTCCACCCACAGGGCATGTCTAGCTCCACCTTTACATACAAACACACTGATGATATTATCCAGTGCAATAAAGCTGTCACAAAACTTTGTAAAGCAGGCCATTCAACACTGCTTTCACATACAGGTATATTTGTTCTAATGTCTGTTATAAGGCTGCAGAAAATATCATAAACTCCTAAGTATCAGAGTATTTTCATTACATGAATACTCCAGAGGTGCTATTTATATAAGGTATCAATCCCGTATTCACATATCAGTTCCCTAATAGTGCTGGTCATACAATAAGTGTGTGTGACAAGATTCATCTTAGAGAGGATTCAAACTAAGAATTCCTATAATATTACCCAGAAGTGTAATGGGTCAATGACACCAAGGGCAAAAATAATAATGTCACCCCTTGAAAAGGTGTCTTGTGTTGTGGTTCCCCTTGTATTTTCTTAGAACTCCCATTTATTCCCCATAGTGATACTTTGTATATGCCCTGTAGTCTCCCCACTGTCAGCATATTCCCCGTAGTGACCCCCTTGTCAGCATATTCTCTGTATAGACCCCTCTGTCATCATATTTCCCGTAGAGAACCCCTTGTCGGCATATTCCTCATAGCATCCTCCTTGTCTGCATATTCCCCTCTGTCACCCTATTACCTGTAGTGACCCCCTTGTCAGTATATTCCTTGTAGTGACCCCTCTGTCCGCATATTCCCTGTAGTAACCCCCCTTTTCAGCATATTCCCGTAGTGACCCCCCTGTCAGCATATTCCCTGTAGAGACCCTCCTGTCAGCATATTCCCCGTAGAGACCCCTCTGTCAGCATATTCCCGGTAGAGACTCCCCCGTCAGCATATTCCTCGTAGTGACCCCCTTGTCAGCATATTCCCTTCTGTCACCCTATTACCTGTAGTGACCCCCTTGTCAGCATATTCCCTGTAGTGATCCCCCTTGTCAGCATATTCCCCATAGTGACCCCCCTGTCAGCATATTCCCCGTAGAGACCCCCCTTTCAGCATATTCCCTGTAGAGACCCCTCTGTCAGGATGTTCCCTGTAGTGACCCCCCTTGTCAGCATATTCCCCGTAGAGACCCCCCTGTCAGCATATTCCCCGTAGAGACTCCCCTGTCAGCATATTCCCCGTAGAGACCCCCCTGTCAGCATATTCCCCGTAGAGACCCCCCTGTCAGCATATTCCCTGTAGTGATCCCCCTTGTCAGCATATTCCCCATAGTGACCCCCCTGTCAGCATATTCCCCGTAGAGACCCCCCTGTCAGCATATTCCCCGTAGAGACCCCCCTGTCAGCATATTCCCCGTAGAGACCCCCCTGTCAGCATATTCCCTGTAGTGATCCCCCTTGTCAGCATATTCCCCATAGTGACCCCCCTGTTAGCATATTCCCCGTAGAGACCCCCCTTTCAGCATATTCCCTGTAGAGACCCCCCTTGTCAGCATATTCCCCGTAGAGACCCCCCTGTCAGCATATTCCCCGTAGAGACCCCCCTGTCAGCATATTCCCTGTAGAAATCCCTGTCAGCATATTGCCTGTAGAGATCCCTCTGTCAGCATATTCTCTGTATAGACCCCTCTGTCATCATATTTCCCGTAGAGAACCCCTTGTCGGCATAGTCCTCATAGCATCCTCCTTGTCTGCATATTCCCCTCTGTCACCCTATTACCTGTAGTGACCCCCTTGTCAGTATATTCCT
Source organism: Pseudophryne corroboree (assembly GCF_028390025.1). Taxonomy (NCBI): domain Eukaryota; kingdom Metazoa; phylum Chordata; class Amphibia; order Anura; family Myobatrachidae; genus Pseudophryne; species Pseudophryne corroboree. Next base: position 103,367,800 of record NC_086454.1, on the reverse strand, counting down.
TGTAGTGACCCCTCTGTCCGCATATTCCCTGTAGTAACCCCCCTTTTCAGCATATTCCCGTAGTGACCCCCCTGTCAGCATATTCCCTGTAGAGACCCTCCTGTCAGCATATTCCCCGTAGAGACCCCTCTGTCAGCATATTCCCGGTAGAGACTCCCCTGTCAGCATATTCCCCGTAGAGACCCCTCTGTCAGCATATTCCTCGTAGTGACCCCCTTGTCAGCATATTCCCTTCTGTCACCCTATTACCTGTAGTGACCCCCTTGTCAGCATATTCCCTGTAGTGATCCCCCTTGTCAGCATATTCCCCATAGTGACCCCCCTGTCAGCATATTCCCCGTAGAGACCCCCCTTTCAGCATATTCCCTGTAGAGACCCCTCTGTCAGGATGTTCCCTGTAGTGACCCCCCTTGTCAGCATATTCCCCGTAGAGACCCCCCTGTCGGCATATTCCCCGTAGAGACCCCCCTGTCAGCATATTCCCTGTAGTGATCCCCCTTGTCAGCATATTCCCCATAGTGACCCCCCTGTTAGCATATTCCCCGTAGAGACCCCCCTTTCAGCATATTCCCTGTAGAGACCCCCCTTGTCAGCATATTCCCCGTAGAGACCCCCCTGTCAGCATATTCCCCGTAGAGACCCCCCTGTCAGCATATTCCCTGTAGAGATCCCTCTGTCAGCATATTCCCTGTAGAGATCCCTGTCAGCATATTGCCTGTAGAGATCCCTCTGTCAGCATATTCCCTGTAGAGATCCCTCTGTCAGCATATTGCCTGTAGAGATCCCTGTCAGCATATTGCCTGTAGAGATCCCTCTGTCAGCATATTCCCTGTAGAGATCCCTCTGTTAGCATATTGCCTGTAGTGATCGCCCTTGTCGGCATATTCCCCGTAGAGACCCCCCTGTCAGCATATTCCCCGTAGAGGCCCCCCTGTCAGCATATTCCCCGTAGTGACCCCCCTGTCAGCATATTCCCTGTAGATACCCCTCTGTCAGCATATTCCCTGGTAGTGACCCCCTTGTCAGCATATTCCCTGGCAGTGACCCTTTTATCTGTATGTCCCCCTTGCTTGCATTTGTCCTATAGTGATCCCGCCCCAATCTTTATTATAGTTACTTGCCTCCTCCCCCCAACCTGTATGTTCCTTACAGGGCTCTCATTCCCCTAATCCTCCTGTTAGAGCTCCCAGCGGGTGTAGTATGGTATACCGGCGGCCGGGATCCTGGCGACCAGCATACCGGTTTAAGAAAAAAGCTTTTTTGGGACCGCACTAGTCTTGCAATAAGGTTGTAATGCCCTCTGAAAAACTGATTTATGACGCTAAATTGCGTTATGGATACAGCAACTTTGTGCATAGGGAGAAAAATCCGTTTTGCAATTATTTGTTGCTATCAGTGGTGCTCCCTAGAGTCAAGAAGAGTATCAACAAAGAAAACCCAACAAAGAAGAAAAGTTGGAAAGTAGACTCTTGTGTGGGAGCATTCAATTCAGAGGATTATATTAATCAATTCTGATAAAACATAATTTTATTAATTCATTAAAACTATAATTGTAGGAGTAAGTAATACGTAAGATAGTGTAGCTACGCGAAAATATAACACTCTATTATGTGTAATTAATGTGGTTTTCGATACCACAATAGAAACCGGAGATCAAATATATGGGCTATTGGTTTTACTGAGATAACAGTAACACCTTTGTATAGTATATGACCATCATTTATTCTACAGCAGTCCTATTTAGGATTAAGTAGTCGTAGAGAATTGAATCATAGGTCATACAGAACCGAATGCCAATTGGTATTATTAGGGATCACTCTAGATCGGGCAGAAGAATATTTTGCAGTACCAGGGTGTTCCAAGGTGGTCTCCCATCTGAGTACTGACCCGGCCCTCCACTGCTTGGCTTCCAAGATCAGACGAGATCGGGCATCTCCAGCGGGGTATGTCCGCAATTTCTTAATCTGCCCGTTCAGTCAATCCCAATACCCGTATCGACCGAGTTGTATGTCAGTGGTGAACTGAATCAGTCGTGTATTCAGTATTTTAATTTGTCTCATGCCCATGAAATTGAATTTGTGGCAATATTAGTCATAATGCATAAGTAAAATTACATTAAGGACAGTTAGCATATGAAAAAGATTTTTTTATGCAAGGGCGTCCACTTGCATATGATGATGATATATAATCAGGCAACAATTATAGCAAACCTGTTGCTGTATATAATATATGAGGCCTCAAATAATGTATACCATATACGCCACCACAGCAGAAAATACTGCACACAGAGATAGTAGAGTAGTACTTTGCTGCAAGTGTGCAGCTGGATATAATCAGGCAACAATTGTAGCAAACCTGTTGCTGTGTGCAATATATAATATATATGGCCTCTAACAATTTATACCGCACACGCCACCACAGCAGAAAAAATTTTACACAAAAACATTTATAGTTGAGTAGCAATTTGCTGTAAGCGTGCAGCTAATGAGCTTCTTTAAGATTCCTTGTGCAAGAAATCTGCCGTATCTAGGAATATAGTAGTTTACTCCTAATACCTTATTAGATACCATATAAGTCCAGCACCTCTTGGAGCATTTGTAAAATGTGTATGCACTAGGGTAGTCAGATAGCTATAAATTTAGACTATCAGTGATAGACATATAGAACATTATACAATGCACATACACATATAGGCAGCATCTAAATATTTTAAGGCAAGTTAATAGCCTATTTGGGCAGTAGTGAATATACAGAGAAAAATTTATAGAGTTTCTGTAATAATACGATACCAATCCCAAGGGGCTGCCTGTAGGAAGCTGCCGTTTGTAATCTCCTGTAAGTGACAGGATCCTGGAGGTGTAGTGAAGCCGAAGTGGTGGTCGGCTATTTCCTATGCTGGCAGTGTCCGCTGCTCCACAGCGTGTGGTAGCTGAGTGCCTCCCGGCTCTCAGCCGCTGGACGCGGCTGGACGCCGTTGCCCGGGTAACTGTCCTGAAGTTCCGGTTGGTGCGATCACGTGTGCGCACCACGTGACCGCAGGGGGAGATGACGTACGTTTCGCAGTGTAGCTTGATCACAGAACGTAGTGTGATCAGTATGAGTCTCTTATTTACGGACAGTGCTAGGTGTTCATTGGGTATTCCATTGTGATGGACGCTTTGTTTAGCCTATCCTTAAGTTTGTAATGACATCAACCAGGGTGAGGGGAGAAAGGGGAACGTAACAGTCTACACATACTTATTTATCCCATACAATTGGCACATAATTATTAAATGATAGATATTGTAATGATACTATATATGTATATATATATATATATATATATATATATATATATATATATATATATATATATATACATATATATGATATTGTGTATGCCTATTCAATAGCCAGTATAGTTGTGAATAATTGATGCACATTTCTCAGCCGCATTATAATAAGTGGAATTTGAAATCTGAGTACTGACAATTTAGCAGGTTATTTGCCCTAAAGGTGATATGGAAATAACCATGTACATGTCATTGTACATATCTGAATAAGCTGATTATATTAAAGTATAAATTTATATTTAATGATTGTAGGATTCTTATATATAAATTTAACCATTAAAAATTAATTAATTAGTATATTGGTTATTATAATAATAGTAGTGTTTATATGTTAGAGGGCCTATATAATTGTTATAGACGGATGGAGGGGTGAAAAAAGATTTGCTAGGTGGGGGAGGGGGGGCGGGGGGGGTGGAGGAAAGGGAAAGTTTTTGGGGGTTGGGAAAGGAGAGAATTTAGTTAATACGGAAAAATCGGCAGGGAGGTTTTTGGAAGGGGTTAAGGGAGTTTATATGGGTGGGTGGGATAGTGAATGTGGGAGGAGGGGGAGTGAGGGAGTGAAGGAGAGGGGGAGGGGAAGTGGGTTTTATGTGGAATATTGGGTAGAAGGGGATGGGAGAAGGGTTATAGTTAGTTCAAAATGATAGTAATGAAATGTGTGTGATAAATAAAAAGTGAGGATATAGATAAAGGTGATTATGTGATAACAGTAAATTGGTTGATGGTGTATTTAATTAGTGATAAAATGACAAAATGACAATTAGAAGTGTAAAGACAGTATCTTAGTTTGTATGTGGACAATTAATGACATGGGAACCCATGTTGAAATGAGGTGAAAATAGGTGTGTGATGGTATTGGATAAAGATCGTTGATGGTAGTGATTATGATAATTATAATGATGTTCTATATTGTGCTACTATACTGGCTATATGTTAATTGGCATATACCAAATTAGTATGTACAAAAAAGAGGGAAAGAAAATGGGTTCTCTATGGTTCTGATGGTGAGTTGGTTAATTCAAAAAAAACCAAAGTTGATGTTTTCATTCATGCCAGCTGGATATATAGTTCCCATCTTGAAGATCCATTCGCTTTCTTTCTTCAATAGGCTGTCCGTTAAATTTCCTCCTCGTATTCCAAGTCTGATCCTTTCTAGTCCAAAGATCTTTAGCTCTTCATACCTGCTCCCATGGCAGGTGTAGAAGTGACGGGCAACTGATGTCAGTTGTTTCATCCTTTGCCTATCCGTGATGGCATTACGTATGGATCCTATGTGTTCCAGGATACGCTGTTTAAAGGGACGTGTCGTCATGCCAATATATTTCTGGTTACAACTACAGCTGAGGCAGTAGATGACACCTTCCGTTTGGCAGTTCATGTAGTCTGTAATTGTAATTGTATTACCATATTTGTCCTCTACTTCCTTTGTGGGGACAATAAATTTACAGGCTTTGCATTCCCGCAAGGGTATGTACCCGTGATTATTGGTTTTTTGTCAGGGAATTTCTGAAAATGACTTCGTACTAGTTGGTCTTTTAGGTTTTTTGATCTGCGCCAGCTCATAGAGACTTTGGGACCAAGTTTCTTAGACAGTGTAGGGTCTATATGTAAGATATGCCAGTGCTTTTGTATTGCTTCATTCACCCTTCTCCATTCTTGGCAGAAGTTACCGACGAAGCGAATGGTGTTTTCAGACTTTTTTCCTTCTTTTTTCTGTTCCTTGAAGACAATGTCTTCTCTCTTAATGGTTTTGACAGATTTTAATGCTTTTTTCACAGATGTTTTGCTGTATCCTCTATTGCAGAGTCTTTGTGCTAGATCCGTGCTTTGTATTGTAAATTTTTTATTGTCTGAACAGTTTCTACGCAAGCGAAGAAATTCCCCTTTGGGGATATTTTCTATCGTCGGGGGAAAATGAGAGCTTGTTTGATGTAATAATGTGTTGGTCGCAGTGCTTTTGCGATATAGATTTGTAGCAATCATTCCCTCTGGGTTTTTGTAAATCAACAAATCCAGGAATGGTACTTCCACTTGACTTATAGTGTGAGTGAGGCGGATGTTGAGATCATTCTTATTCAGATGTTTGATGAATTGATGCAGTAATTGCAAGTCTCCTTCCCAGATCATAAGAATGTCGTCTATGTACCTATTTCACATGATGACATGAGTTGTAAAATTGTCATTATGATCTTTAAAGACACATTCTTTTTCCCACCATCCAAGGAATATGTTTGCATATGTGGGTGCACAGGCAGCCCCCATAGCTGTGCCTCTTGTTTGGAGGTAAAATTGGTTGTTAAATGTGAAAAAGTTGTAGTGCAGGACAAAATGGAGTAATTTGGTGAGAAAATCATGGAAGTCCTCTTTACCATTGTTGTTCAAAAAATATTCTACTGCCATTAACCCATCTTTGTGACTAATGGAGGTATATAGTGCCTCGACATCCAAGGTTACTAGGTATTGATTATCTTCTAACCTTAGATAGTGTACTTTCTTGAGTATGTCAGTTGTATCCTGAACATACGAGGGGAGGTCTAAGACAAAATGTCTTAGGTGTAAATCGAGAAAGATACTTGCCTTCTCCGTTAGCCCCCCTATACCGGACACTATGGGTCTCCCGGGGGGGTTTGTCTGTCTTTGTGTATCTTTGGCAGCATATAGAATGTCGGAATTCTGGGGTTCTGTACCTGTAGGTAGTCGTACTCCTGCTTGGTGATTGCACCTTGTGCAGATGCCTGGTTGATAATTTTTTCATAGATGGTTTTATAATTCTGTAATGGGTTGAGTAACATTCTTTTATAACAGTCAGTGGTAGTAAGTTGTCGCTGTGCTTCCTTGATGTAATCTGTTTTGGACCAAATGACAATGTTTCCCCCTTTGTCGGAGGGTTTTATGACCACATCTTGCCATGTCTGTATTTCTTTTATGGCTTTCCTTTCTTGCCACGTTAAGTTGGAATGACCCTGGTATCTTTTTTTATTAAGATGAATTTGATCGAATTCTTTGGCTACCAGCTTCGTAAAGACCTGTGCTTCAGGGCATAAGTGTTCTTGTGGGAAGTACGTTGACTTCTTTTTGCAGATTGGTCTGGTGGAAGATTCAGCTCCAGTCCTGGGATTTTGCTCTTGCTCTAATTCTTGTAGGGCAATGAGAGCATCTTGTTCCATCTGAGATAAATTGGAGGATCTTGATTCCAAGAGTATTTGCGATGTGGAAAGTGGGGTTGATATATCTTCTTCCATATTGGTCTCAGTTATTAGTGGTGCCAGAAGCCCAACTGCTGGCATACCAACAGCGTGGTGAGCGCAAATGAGCCCCTCTCTGCGTTCGCCACGCTGTGGGCATGGTGGCGCGCTATGCATGTCACGCTATTTATTCTCCCTCCAGGGGGGTCGTGGGAAAAAAAGTGTCGGTATGCCGGTTGTCGGGATTCCGGCGCTGGTATACTGTGCGCCGGGATCCCGACAGCCGGCAACCTGAAGACCACCCCTCCCAGCTCCCCACAGTAGTTGCTCTCCATAGTAGAAGGGCCACCTTCCTTCTCTCTGCAGTCTCGGCTCCTCTCTCACAGGCAGCTGACTCTTCATCAGCACTTCCTGATGCTGCTGCGGGATGAGTCTCGCTGCTGCAGCCGGGGAGCCTCCTCTATACCTTCCTCCTGTGTGCATGCAGAGCATGACTGCGGGTGGCCCTGGACCCCATGCCATTGCTGCTTACACATAAGGTCTGGTTTATATGTCCTAGTAAAATGTTTATATGGAGGAGCTCTTTAATCAGTGACCCAACATCTGTAGTAACAGATCCTCTCTCTCCTCTCTTCCTCCTCCTCCTCCCCATCTCAGTCTGCTTACTATGACACCCCCGGGACCTTACCATTCTGTGCTGAGGGAGGATCTGTGTGACTCCGCTCTCACTCTCCTTCTGCTCTTCGGGCTGTCTGCGCTGTGTCCACAGCAGCCACATTATGCCGATCACTGCAGCTGCCGGCAGTAGCACCACATGCGCCAGTCCCCACACAATCCTCTCCACCGCACACGCCCCCAACACAATCAGCCACACCCCCTCCCATACTAACTGCACTGGTCAGAGGGAGCACTCAATTAAGTAAAAGCAGATGCCCGTCTCTTCCCCCTGATTGTAGGGCAGGGCCGATGTATAACTGTGTGAAGGGGGATATGCGGGCCCAGAGGCGGGTCAGATCCGGATGTGTTCAACAAGCGCAGACAGCATAATTGCATACCTCCCAACTTTGTCTATAGCTTAAGAGGGACACATGCGTGTTCCCAAAAAGGGGGCGTGACCTAAGAAAAAGGGCGTGGATTTGCGGAGAGCGAGCCATGCCCCCATTTTCATCACTGAGGGGGCATGCCCAGCGCTCCATGAGCCGCTGGCATGCCCCCTCTCCTCCTGTCTCCACTGAATAGACACTGTGCTAAGCAGAGTAGCGAGTGCAGGAACTTCCCAAATGCCCCACCTCCCACCGCAGGACACTGTGGCCCGTGGGTGGAACAGTCCCCAAAAAACGGGACTGTCCCACAAAAATCGGGACAGTTGGCAGGTATGCAATTGTATGTGCAGCTGCAGTGCATAAAATAACCCTGTAAGTGGGATCCCTGACACCTGCCTGGCCATAAGCGGCAGCTTATGTTGCCTAGTGGTCACTCTGCTCCTGCTCACCCTTATACCTTAACACTCACCCTTAATCCTAACACTAATATCCTAACCCTTAACCTTAATTGAGTGGTTCTCAAACTGTGTGCTGTGTCACCCTGTGGTGCCTCGGGACACTTGCAGGGATGCCTTGAGTTGGTGGTCCAGGACAAATTCAAATTATTTATGGTGATTTTAATAGACAAACCAAGTGCTGGTGGCTTCCAATCATAAAATATGTGGACAAATATAAGCAAGTCCTGTCCATCACTACATAACTGAACCTAAGGATGACATATAAACACAATTTACTGAATTTAATATCTCTTTCTAAATTTCTCAACAAGAAATGTTTGGCCTAGGGGGGTGGGGGGGGGGGGGTGTGTGTGTGTGTGTGTGTGTGTGTGTATATATATTTATATATATATATATATATATGTGTATATGTGTGTGTATATATATATATATATATATATATATATATATAAAAAAATGAAGTATAAAAAGCGCCTAATAGTGTTGGTGAATCACTCTTCGTGAATAAAAATGTGATAGTAAAACAGACAAAGTATAACAACTTAGCTGCGGATGTCTTCCTCACATTAGGACGAAATGCGTTGGGACAGGGACTGGATGCTCACCCCTTTGACTTCCCATTCGTGGACAGATAAGCCATGTTTTTACCTTTTATCTTGTACGTTTGATACTTGCATTTACGGATGAAATCTAATCCGAAAACTATATATGTGGACAGATAAGCCTGCTATACTTCTTAATATTGTACGATTAATACCTGCATTTAGTATTGAATCAGCTGCTATATATGTCCTTAAAACTTTGTTACTGTTTTGTCTATGTATGTAACCTGCATGTATGGCAGGAGTGTGTTTATTAAACTATTGTTTTTAACTAACATAGTTTTTTACTATAAATTTGGAACCTGCACAGTTCCTATAAACTGTTTTTTAAACACCTGTGGAAATTTAAAAACAGTACACACTATGTCAATTTTATCTCTCCTTTACATGTCCGGCTTCTAAGAGTCATCTACCAGAAATATCCGCAGCTAAGTTGTTATACTTTGTCTGTTTTACTATCACATTTTTATTCACGAAGAGTGATTCACCAACACTATTAGGCGCTTTTTATACTTCATTTTTTTATATTTATCTTCATATTGTTTAAGAGCTGCCACTTACTTATTTGTGAGGAGTGTTAGGCCTGACCATATAGTCATTATATTCCTCTGTTTTAGGGGGTCTTATTGAATTTACCTAGGCGCTATCCTCTATTGTTTTACCTATATATATATATATATATATATATATATATATATATATATATATATATATATATATATATACACACACCATACCTCCCAACTGTCCCGATTTTGGTGGGACAGTCCCGTTTTTTACGGTCTGTCCCGCTGTCCCACCCGCGGGTCGCAGTGTCCTGCGGGTGGCGGAGCAGTTGGGAGATCCCCCCTGTCACTCGCTGCTCTGAGCAGAGCAGCGGTGAATAGATGCTGTGCGCATGCGCACGCGCACAGCGTCTATTCACGGCAGAGAGGGACAGGGGGCATGACCAGCAGCTCTCACAGCGCTGTTCATGCCCCCATAATGATGAAAATGGGGGCGTGGCTTGCAATCGCTGCACTTGCCACGAGGCCACGCCCCTTTCCGATAGGCCCCACCCCTAATTTCGGTTGCAAACCTCCGGTGCGCGAAAATGTCCCTCCTTCCTGCACTCCAATGTTGGGAGGTATGACACACACACACCCCTAGGCCAAACATTTCTTGTTGAGAAATTTAGAAAGAGATATTAAATTCAGTAAATTGTGTTTATATGTCCTCCTTAGGTTCAGTTATGTGGTGAGGGACAGGAATTGCTTCTGTTTGTTCACATATTTTATGATTGGAAGCAATACATACACACACACACACACACTGTATGCCAGCCAAAAATACTGTGGAGCATCATACATCCCCCTCCCCTCCACACCCAGTGCCAAAAGATGCCCCCCCCCCCCCCCCCCGCATTCCCCCACCTCTGTGGAAGCCACTCCCCCTAATCTCTTTGCAGAGTGCAGCATAAACTGGGCAGAGCTGGACATAGGTATTATAGGCAAATGCCTATCATTTGGAATGCATAGGGACATCCCAAGTCTAGGGCCAGCCTGTATCTCACTGGTGGCAAAGTGTTTTAAAAATGAACAATTGCAGTGTAGCCTTTGGCTGATGGAGGAGGGGAACGGGGATAGAGTAGGCACTGTGACTGATCACCTGCTCACCCAATTAATTACTTTGACATACTGATCTGACCACCATGGTGATCAGTGTGTGGATGCCGGGGCATGGTGTGGGTGGTGCAGGAGTTGATGCATACCTCCCAACTTTGATAGCAGCGGAGAAGGGACATTTTAGGGGGCATGGCCTCACGGCAAGTACTGCGATCGCAAGCCACGCCCCCGTTTTCATCATTATGTGGGCATGAACAGCGCTGTGAGAGTTGCTGGTCATGCCCCCTGTCCCTCTCTGCTGTGAATAGACGCTGTGCGCATGCACACAGCATCTATTCACCGCTGCTCTCCTCAGAGCAGCGAGTGACAGGGGGGATCTCCCAACTGCCCCACCCCCCACCCGCGGGACACTGCGACCCGCAGGTGGGACAGCGGGACAGACCGTGAAAAACGGGACTGTCCCACCAAAATCAGGAGAGTTGGTAGGTATGGTTGATGAGAAGTGAAGGCAGGCTCCAGCAGTCATGGACAATACTGCTGCTTTTACCTGCTGCAGTGCTGTGGGCCAAAGGACCCACAACTGTCCAATTTAAAAATTAATAAAACCATGTTCTAAATATTTAGAACATGGTTTTATTAATTTTTAAATTTGGTTCTTTACTTAAGATGTGGTAGAAGAAATAGAATTCTAACATATGAGTCTGTCCTAGGATTATATATACTGTATGATTAAAGTAATTTTTATGTGTTTTGAATAATATCTTTATGTATTGGAAGGATTGAGTGAACAGGTGTAGATTGTTTGGTGATTAGCAATGGTATAAATATCTGACCAGCTCAGTTACACAGATATCCTTTGATAAAGCTGCAGTGCCTGCAGTGAAACGCGTCAGGAACTTTTCTGGGTCATCATCTGATATATCTTCACTGCCTGTGCATGTCCGGACCAAAACTGGACTTTGATTGGAGCAGAAAAATTGTGGTGATCAAAGTTTCTGAAATCCATCAGCTTATCACCTCCATGAGGAGGACACCGTAACCTAATGAGGAACCCATAATTGGACATTTGAATTACATCAAAGATATCCAAGGGACTTCACCTCTAACGGCTTTGGTAAAGTTGTTTGGTCAGACTGCGCAGTCAGTCTATTTTCATCTAATCCACCCATCTGCATATCCAGTTTATCCTATAGGAACGGACTATAATACTACAGGCAGTTAATTTTGAGACCCTCAGTTTTTAAGTAATTTGATATATGAGCTCGGTATATATGTTCTTAATTGTGGCTTAAATTGCCATTATATTAAATGTGAAGTTTTTATCACTCAATCCTTCATGTGTTACTACCATATTAGCGCTGCTATTGTTTGGTATTCTGACTACGTAGGCATTTTGAACATGTTGGTGTAATGAATGTCGGTATTTTGACCATGTCAGTATTTTGACTGTTGGTCAATGGCTGTTGGGATTATGACCATTGGTATTGTGTTTGTTGGTATATCAACTGCTACCCACCATATGTGCTATGACCTTACCAAGTAATGCACTATTGGCTGCGGTCATATCACATACATTATTGCCAGTTAAGAGGTCAATCCAAACCTTGATCCTAACAATATGCTCTAACCAAAACTTTAACCCAAACCCCTAATCCAACTGTAACCCCTAACCCTAATAACCACACCCTAGAAACATAGACAAGATGGCCAAATGGTTCTTATCTGCCTTCAAATTCTATATTTCTATGACATCATGCAACCTGGGTGGAAAAAAACAAACTTTTAATGTGTTGCCTGCCAGTCTCCCTCTTTCTGCCTGTGCCCTGCTGAATACAGCAGGAGCGCAAGTAATGGGAGCACATGATCTGGAATCCTAAGATTACTAAGGGGCAGGAGTCCCTCAGAATCTTGGAGCCCAATACAAACGTCTCCTTTGAGCCTTCTGTTGCCAGACCAGCATTGTGCTTTTGAACAGAGCCGAAACTAGGGAGGGGCTAGGGGGGCATGTGACCCGGGCGCTGGATTGGATAGGGCGCTGGGATCAGCTGCATCTGACACAGCAGAGAAGGTAGTGTAGAAAAATGGGATTTGCAGTCATGTGTGCTACTGCTTAGATTTTATGCAGTAACAAACAGACTACAAATCCCACGATGCATTGCACCGCTGCTGGAGCTTTAGTAGTCAGGACAGCGTGTGTAGCTTCCCTTCCTCAGCGGCGAAAAAGTATACCAGCCGCCCGCCCTAGCTATGAAAGTGGTCATGCTGCTGACCTTTCACTGGCCCCACACAGAGCTGCATTCAGGCTGAGTCGCTGACAGCACAGTGATGGATGTAAGCACTGAGCAGGACGGCAGCCTTCACCTCCACCTTAGTAAAGAGCGAGAGGACTGGAGGTAAAACACACACACACACACACACACACTGTCACTCTCTCTCTCTCTCATACTCACTGTGACTGGTGTTAACCCCTGCAGTTCATTTATACTGTAGTTTTCTTAAACTTATATACAGTATATTGCCCTAATCTATAAATGCTGAGACCGCTTATTTTCACCACTGTGACAACTACAGAATATATATATATATATATATATATATATATATATATAGTGTATGTGGGTGTGTACACACACACACATATATATATAGTCGGAAATAAATGGCGTCACTCCAGGTCTTGCAATCATCAAAATGTGTATTTAAAAAATTAACACAGTGCCAACATTTCGGGGCCCGTAGCCCCTTTGTCAAGGTGTGTGTGGTATAACAGAAAATCATCTTACCTTATATCACACACACCTTGACAAAGGGGCTACGGGCCCCGAAACGTTGGCACTGTGTTAATTTTTTAAATACACATTTTGATGATTGCAAGACCTGGAGTGACGCCATTTATTTCCGACCGTCTGTATACATTGCTATGGAGGGCACCCAGGCAAATTGAAACCGTAGGACCAGGAGTGCCGGGTAATACTGCTACTATATATATATATATATATATATATATATATATATATATATATAGTATTATGCCATGTTTGTATTACTGGGGTCTGCTGGTCTGAGGGATATCTGTTTTGAATTTTGTTGTTTGTTTCTTACTTACTTATTTTTTATTTTATTTTTTTATATTTTATTTTATTTTTCTATGTAATTCTGTATTTAATATATTTCCTTTTTGTGTGTGTGTGTGTGTGTGTGTGTGTGTGTGTGGGGGGGCGGGCGCTAAATTACGGTCTTGCCCCGGGTGCCGTTAGTCCTAGTTTCGGCCCTGTTTTGAACACCCTTGGACTCTCCTCTGGATTGTTCTTTGGACTCTGTGGGCCTAATTCAGACCTTATTGCAGTAGCAAATTTGTTCTCCAAAGGGCAAAACCATGTGCACTGCAGGCGGGGCAGATATAACATGTGCAGAGAGTTAGATTTGGGTGGGGTGTGTTCAGTGATAAGAAATTATAATTATCAAGTCTAAAACCTGATAATTAACCACTTAACTGGCATGGTCAGATCACGTGACTGCGCCGGCCCAATGTCTCCCCGAGTTTTTGACGAGGAGATCCGTTCTGCAGATGTGCAGAATAGACTATTTAAATATTTGAAAAAATCTGTTTTAAACTATATTAAATAAAATGTACAAAAAATAATTTTATAAACTGTTTTGAAGCGAAAAATTGTCGGTTAAGTGGTTTTAATAAATAGACCTCAAAATGAGATAGGGAAAGGGGGGACTGTTACCTTGCAATAAAAATAGTTATTTTGTCTATTTTTTTAACACCAACATAAACCTGGTTTTATGCTGCTGCTATAAAATCTATGATATTGGAAATCACATGACAATAACACTTCACAATATAAACAAAGAAATACAATAAACTATTATATAAAGCTATAAAACCTTTTTTTATTTTGGGGTGGTGTTAATTCACTGTCAAATACCTTGAAGTGCCCCACATTTTTGCAATTTCCTAGGTACTCTGTGATACTGCAGTACTAGAATGCAAACAGTTTAAGTAGAAATAAGATTGAACAAGATTATTTTGCAGCAGGTTGGGGGTGTATAAATTCACTGACAAATACCACAGTAGTACCCTGATTTTTTGCAGCTTGCTAGGTAATATGTAAATACTGGCTTATGCATGTAGTCTACAAACGTTGGGCAGCTATATTATTATACTGCAATTTAGATCCAATTTTGACACGCCCCTCATTACATCTAAATCTTTCTGCACATTTTACATCTGCCCCACCTGCAGTGCATTCCCAACTTCAAATCAGGCCCTTTGTTACAAACACACCTTATGCAAATAGGTGTAGGTTTCTTTCGTTTATTAGAAAACAAACTTACATTGTTATACAAATAGTCTCCGGCCCCCCGGAATCCTTCTTCCTTTTATATCCCCAGACCCTCTTAGTCCTATACTGGAAATCCAGGTTATTAGAAAACAAATTGTTATATTTTTATACAAATACTCCCCAGAACGAATCTTTCCTCTATATCCCTAAACCCCATTGTTCCTATACGGGAGATCCAGAAAATTGGCCTTGGTTATCATGAAAATATGCAGCAAATTGGTCTCCATGAATATCTGTGGATGAGCCTTGGTCTGCAAAATAGTTTCCAGAAGAATCGCCTTGGTCACGTGCCATAAAGGTGTTGCCTTGTTCCTGTGTGGTAATTGGCGGTGGTCCTGCTCCTGATCCCTTGTCTTCATTACCTACAAAAATAAAGATGTGGTTGCAGTCAACGGTCTATCTGAGCGTGGGAAGATTTCTATTAGATAAAATCTACATTACCCATTATCCAGTGAAGCATTGGGCCTGCACTTTGTGACTATTCTTACTATACCCACATGGTGCAGAGTTGACAATGTTCCTCCACTGTAAAATGATACTTAGAGGCTGATTCAGTTAGTGGTGATGTGCACCAGGGTTCATCTGAGAACATATCCGTGATGTGTGCAGTTCTAGAATGGCACATTGCAGTCTATCTGATAAATGGTCAGTGTATAACCATTTGCTACAAATGGGTATTCTGGCATTTTGGGCCTTGGAGAAAATATTACTGATCAATTTTATTAAAAGTGGATGAATTGGACCATTTCATCTGAACTTTTACCTGGGCAACAATGTAAATCTATAGAATGACATATAGGAACAGTAATTGTTTATGAAGTACAATGCAAACAACTCCTTAGAAAAGTGCTACATTGTTTATTAAGTTTCTTATTTAATACAGCATATTACATAGCACTTTACAATTTATACAAACAATTAATTTTAAAATTCTTATAAAAGACCCCTGGCTGCTGTCTTCTCTTACTGCCTAGATATCAGTTATTTATTAATATATATGGGCTAATTTGCCCTGTTAGAAATATATATATATAATGTATTTTATAATGCAGATAGTTATCAATCAATCCACTTAGAGACTTATGGGCCCTACACACTTACAGATCTCACTTCATTAATGAACAAGAACTCATTCATATCGTGCAGTGTGCAGGCACCAATGATTAACGATACGCGGACCCATGCTTGATAATCGTTGGTGCTAGGTGGCTTATGCATGCAGGCCAATATGGACAATCTCGTCCATATTAGCATGCACTGCTATAGAGCCGGGTGACGGGGGGGAGTGAAGAAACTTCACTCCCCCGTCACCTCCCCCCTGCCACCGGGTCGCCTGTCAGCCGTATCTGCCATCAGCCAGCTCAGCAGCGGATCGCCGAGTGTGTAGGGTCCATTAGTAGTGTTCTCTCATTGCTTTCAGTGTATCTTTTATTTAGTGAGATTAGATTTATCACTTCCACAAATACTGTATCTCCTCTATTATATAGCTGCAAGTATTTATAACTTTATTGGCTTTCAGCTATTCCCTCTGTTATAATTATAGAGGTGTAATCCTACTATGCAGCATTGTTATTACGCAATGAATCTAATAATTCTCTTAATGTGTGATATTCAATATTATAGTGATCTTATAAGGGATGAGCACGTGTTATCTTCAAATTGCTCATTCACTTATACTGCCAATTTCCATAGTTATAAGATTTCCTTTAGTAGAGACAGGTCTGATTGATACAGATATATATTATTTTAATGAATGATAGATCTCACTGAAGTTACTGTTTTGATTGTCAGACCTTCTTATAGCATCTAAATGTGCCAAAATTCTCCCCGTGAGGTTCTTAGCACATTTGCCAAAAATGCCAGCCCATCTACCACATCACTGTGAAGCCCATCAGGTGAGTCCTAAATACTAACATAAAAATACAGGAACTATAGATTGCTAGCTCCACTGGGCACGGACTTATGTGAATGGCCAAATATTCTCTGTAAAGCACTGAGGAATATGTAAGTACTTAATTACCGGCAATAAATAAATAAATAGGGGGCATTCAATTACCCACAAAATATTTTCAGATGAAAAAAAGGGGCTATTAACACAATTTTTGCCCAATGGTAATTATCAGGCTATCCAATTACAGTGCATTTTTTTCAACCAAAAAATTACCTTTTTTCAGGTTAAAATTATGTTCAATCCAGGATAAGTTCATGGACCCATGTCTGTTCATGCAAAACTGGATCTCTAAAGCACCGTACACACGGGTGAGATATGTGCTAACAACTCAGCACACATCTCTCGCTCAGCATGATGTGTGCTGAGTGAGGGCGGGGGCACTCATTTCACCCAGCAGTAAAATGAGCGCTCACACTAGATTTGGCATACAAGCAAGCCAAATCTAGAGCCGGCGATAGCAATGCGCGGGCTCAGCTTAAGTGCCCTTTATGTAAACTATGTCTACACACACAATAAATATATATACACCACACATGTTGCCAGTGTGAGCCTGAATGGATAATAATAAAATACAGTAGCACAATATTAGACATTCTTATCACCAACTATAATCCCACACATCAAACACATGTATATGTTATATGGTCATACCTGGACAGTCAGTACATCCATTGCTGTTGATCTCAACTATAGGGTAAGAATAAGCCATCATTAGTTATTTGTATTAGTTGTACAGTCTTTGTAGTTGTACAGTATCTACTGTATGTGGAGTTATCATGTAAACTGCATATAAATGTGCTTTACTATCACAGTATATACAAAACAAACATTTCTATGTATAACTGATGCTTCCTACAAATATCAGAACCAGGAATTTGCTGTATCTTCCACACGGCAAATTCTCGGGTCTTAGCCCCGACCCTGCTAAAGAGCAGGTCAGGTACTTAGGGGGTAATTCAGAGTTGATCGCAGCAAAATTGTTAGCAGTTGGGCAAAACCATGTGCACTGCAGGATAAGCAGATATAACATTTGCAGATAGAGTTAGATTTGGGTGGGTTATATTGTTTCTGTGCAGGGTAAATACTGGCTGCTTTATTTTTACACTGCAATTTAGATTTCAGTTTGAACACACACCGCCCAATTCTAACTCTCTCTGCACATGTTATATCTGTATCCCCTGCAGTGCACATGGTTTTGCCCAACTGCTAACAAATTTGCTGCTGTGATCAACTCTGAATTAGGCCCTTAGTCTCAGGTAGCTTGCATTCACACAGACACAAGCCCAGGTCGATGCACATTCATGTGCAAAAGCCTAGGACTTTTGTGCTAGTGTGACAGCGATATAAGTAAATGAATCCTAGATATTTCCCATATACACACAAATAGTTTTATTTGCAATGGTCACACTCGTAAAAATATTTTACAGTACAAAGAGTAACATAATATTACATTAGCATGTAAATAACTAGTTAATTTACTACTACACTATCAGAGCTTAGTATACTATAGATCAGAGTTTCCCAAAATCTGCCATTACAGTCCAGGTTTTAGGGAGATCTATAATTGAGCACAGGTGACTTAATTAATACCTCAGCCTATATGATTTAATCCTCTGGACTCAAGCATGGATATCCCTACAACCTGGACTGTAATGTCAGAATTTGGAAAAATTGTGCTATAGAACATGCAGTAGGCTCCAAAACTCAGTCCTCAGGACCCCAAGAAAACATGAACTGTTTGTGGATCCAAGGACTGAGTTTTAGAACTTTTGCTATAGATGTGATAATGGCAGAACTACAGTAAGTAGATATATTGTATACACTCATGCACATATATAGCAATACAACTAATGGGAGCATGACTTACCTGGTAATGACAGGATGCTGGTAAAGCAGCAGAGGGTGAGTATGAGTGCTAGCTGCATTGTGAGCCACAGATCTGAGTCAGTACAGAGTATAAGGAGAGTGAGTGAGGAGTGGAGGTGAGAGGAGTCTTTATATAGGAGTCCCATCCTACTCTCCTATTGTATGTTGGAGGTCTGTGTATTCTGGGAGGGGTCACACTGAACAATACAGACTCCATGTCTACAGTCACATAACAATGTTATCACACTACAAGTTACATTACAGGGTCACACAGCTACATGGTATCTCTAGTTATTAGTCTTATCTGCTTACATTTTACATAACAAACTTTACATCTCTTTCTCACCTAAATTGTTTCTGTTACACATTCAGTCATTCATCTTCTAAGCAGGGCCGGTTCTAGACCTTGTGTTGCCTAGTGTGAAAGTTTCCTGCGGTGCCCCCCCCCCCCCCCCCCAAGTAAAATAGAGTTGGTGTGCCCCCTGTGGCAGTGCCTCCAATAGTTGTGACCCCTGTAGCTGTGCCCACAGTAGCTTTGCCCAAGTAGCTGTGCCCCCAGTAGATTTTCCCCTTGTAGCTGTGCCCCCAGCTGATTTGCCCCTTGTAGCTGTGCCCCCTAGCTGTGCCCCTTATAGCTGTACCCCCTGTAGCTGTGCCCCTTGTAGCTGTGCCCCCAGTAGTTGTGCCCCCAGCAGTTGTGCCCCCTGTAGTTGTGCCCCCAGCAGTTATGACCCCTGTAGCTGTCTCAGTGCCCCCAGTAGTTGTGCCCCCTGTAGCTGTGCCAGTGCCCCCAGTAGTTGTGCCCCTTGTAGCTGTGCCAGTGCCCCAGTAGTTGTGCCCCCTGTAGCTGTGCCAGTGCCCCCTGTAGCTGTGCCAGTGCCCCCCAGTAGTTGTGCCCCAGTAGCACCGCACACACACACATTAAAAATAAAAAACATACACAATACTTACCGCTCCTGCTACGCTGCCCTCCATCTCCAGCCACCGGCTCCGCTCTACTATGGGAGAGACGTCATGACATCTCTCCCATAGTAGCGCCACACAGACACTAGGGGTCAATTATGAAAGCTAGTGTCAGTCAGTGACGCCAGCTGCAGCGGATGCCCACACAGCCCATGGCAGTGACATGCGATGGGGTGAGGCAGATGAGGCAGAGCCCTATCTGTCATACTAATGTTTGTGTCAGAGTTTTGACTGCGTAAAGTATATGAAAAATACCAAGAATATGTTTGAAATATCTTCTTTGCATTATTCTAGTAATTTTTATAACCAAAACTCTGGAGTAAAAAGTCTATGGCAGATGAAGCAGTGCCTCAAATGGCTAACTTTTCTGCACATCTCTGATCAAAACTCACCAAATTTCCAGGAGTTTATACTGCTGCACCTGTGTATAATGCCCAGAAGTACGCTTTGGCTCATATATTGCATGTAAATCTGGCTCTGGTGCTAGCCAGTGCATCCTGAGCTATTTAGCTCAATGCACAATCCTGGCCCACGGTGCCTGCTGCAGCGGGGGGGGGGGGGGGGGGGATTAGTATGCAGCTCTTGTCACGGTGGCAGTGGTGCCCGTGGGGCACGCGCGCCCAGGGCAAAAAGCCTGCTTGCCCGTGTCAAGAGCCACTACTGCTTCTAATGTTTCTGTTATTACTGATAGATGTACTGTTCACGTTATTTCCCAACATTATAATTGTTCTGTGTTCCGTATTGCAACATATTTTATTGTTACACACATAACATGTATACTTCACCCTTTATAAACTGGTGGGTGAGGGCTGCAAAGGGAACCATTCTAAAAAATGGGGGATATGTTCCCCCCATGTTGTAGGAGTGCCAGGCTCTGCGTGTTTGGATGCAGATTTCCTGGCCCCACAGCAGGAGTTCCGGTATCCAGCCTGAGTATGCTGGGACTGTGATTGATGGTGATCTGATGCTGTATCATCAGACGCAGTACTCGGGTCGGTGCTGCATGCAGGAGGTGTCTTTTTCCTCAGGAATATTTGAGCATCGCTGCTGTGACCAAAAATGCAGCATTAATGCTCCCTGCCTGCATCTCTGAATCAGGGCCAATGTCCACAATACAGTCAAACCTACCATCTGTGTTATATTGTATGTTGTATACATATACAATATTGTGTATATTGTATCTTATATAAATTGATTACTTATTGTATAACACAAAGAGGTTTCAATAGACACCAACCAGTCATTGTTACTATGATAGAAAAAGGGGTATACTATCAAGTAAAGAACCATGTTGTAGACAAGTTCTAAATGAGGCCATAGTCCCTTACAATGCCCATGCCAGACCCAGCTCTGACTACAGCCCAAGGCTGCACACACTTCACAGGAAAAAGTATTATTTAGCTAAAGCAGGGATGGGGAACCTTTGGCCCTCCAGCTGCTGTTGAACTACACATCCCAGCATGCCCTGCAGCAGTTTTAGCGTGGCCAAATTGCAAAACTGTTGCAGGGCATGCTGGTATGTGTAGTTCAGCAACAGCTGGAGGGCCAAAGGTTCCCATCCCTGAGCGAAGTCTCACAGAACTTATACTGTGGTTAAGTATTCAATTTAGGCAATGACAGCCAGGTGCTTCACTACCAATGTTTTTTTTTATCATCTTGCAACCACCAGCATTGTCGATTTTATTATATGCTGAAAGAGTCAGCGATCAGGTTGCCTAATGCTTATACCCTAAATTGCTGCCTGCATATAAAGGGGTCAGATCTTTACATTAATAATATGCCCCTTTCCAGTGCTTAAAGTCGTCCTAGAGAGGTGGTAGAACTGACCCTCCTCCCTCCCCCACCTCACCCCCGGCGCCCATGCAATAAAGGTATTGCACATGCCTGCGGTGTGCGGCCCTAAAAAAGGGCATTGTCTCAAAAAGAAAGGGGCGTGGTCACACAATAGTAATAATGCCCACAGTAGTAGCACCCCGTAATACACAATGCCCACAGCAGTAGTGCCCCTTATACAATGCCCACAGTAGTAGTGCTTCTTATGCAATGTCCACTGTACTGGTAGTGCCCACAGCGGTGGTGCCTTATACAGAGTCCATAGTAGCTTTTGACCCAGGTTGTGGCTCAGTGTGAACATTTCCTTGAAAAATAACCTGGGTCAAGTGCTCTGACATTACAAGGTAGCTTGCAGGGTTGAACAAGGGAGAAACACAGGTTGAATGGGCGATACCGCACAGATCATTGATGCTATGCTTATTAGGGTAAAGAAACCAAGATTAAACAAATATGAGGAGAAAATTCCTATTATTGTTTATGTTGGTGGTTCACCCTGAGTCAGTGTTATACTGGACAAAACAAAGGTGAGAGAGAAGACTTTTTTGGGTGCACTCTTGAAATTAGTCAGAAGATGACTAGAATATTAGAAAGTTAAAACATGTTTTATTTTATTAATCTGTTATTAAGAATCAGACAGTGGGTGTATCCTAAATAGACGTATAAACAGCATACACAAAAGTTAAAAACTTAACATCAATGGTCTCTCAATTATAAATGAGGCATAAGATAATTCCATGTTGGGAGGACCAGATATGTGGTATTAGTAGTCAGTAGTAGTCAGGACCCAAACTGGGTTGATATTATATGGACTCACGGGTATGCTCAAAAGTTAGTCTTTAAGTGTTATTCTTCAGATTAAGTAAGCATTTATGTACCAGGAATTTACCTGCAATGAATTTCACACCTTAATTGCATGGCCAATTGACATAGAAATGAGGAGCTTGCCATCGAGAGGACTGAGAAAAATGAACGTGCATATTTGTACAGAAAAGGTACAAGAAAGTAGTGAATCTGCTGTCAGCGTTAGGCACAGAGTATGCCAATCACTCCAAACTCTACTAAACTAGGTCTTCCTAGGAGGTCTCCCATCAAAGTACTGACCAAGCCCAACACTCTTAGCTTCCAGTATTAGCTTCCGATATTCCATCTCGGGTAGCCTGCAGGGTTGAACACAGGTTCAACCCGGTGAGCTGTGCTGTGCAAATGGGAAGCCGGGTCGATGTGACCTGTTTCCCATTTACACTGTATTGATGGGCGGCAAAGCACCACCCCAGTCGCATCACCGCTGATGTTACCAACCCGGCAATATGCCGGGTTGGAATCATCGGTTGTGAGGGGCCAGAAGTGGGTCATACCCAGGAAGCTCCCGTGTCAGGCTCCCAGGTGTGACCCATTACATTAGGTGTAAAAGGAGTATTACAAACACAGTACTGTTTTATGCTGCACTTTATTAAGATATTTCATCCATGGTTCATATGCTCTGATTTAGCAAAGTATTGTGCACATATGAGACATTGAATAATTTATTGGTATTCACATTATCCTGCTAAACAGCATATGATCCAAGGAAGTGATTCATTTGTTTTAACGGGATGCCAAAGTAATAGGTTCCTGTCTGAGAAATTCAACTGGTTCTCTGATCGAGCGACCATCACTTTTCCCGTGCCAAAATAGATGGGATATACCTGTGTAAAGTCCCAGATATGGTGCCCATACTCCAATTTGGGTGCACAAACCATGGACTTCTAGCACCTTAGCTGGCATAGCTGCAAGAAGAAATGTGTCCTCCTATGGCTAATAAGTGTCCAAACAGAACAACAATTGAATTGCTCTATTTTGCACCCCCTAGTGGCAGGGAGAAACATTTGAATCATCCATCAAGACTCCAATATCCTAAGTTAGCATATACAAGTATATATATATATATATATATATATATATATATATATAGTCCCATTGATCCGGCTCTCCTTAGACCTCGTTACTGCACCGGGTGCCTCCGTGATGCCTCAAATGATGTAATAGAGAAACAACAGACGCGGCACTCCTAGCAACTTGACCAATAAAAGCTCTCAGACAGGCAGAGTGTAAAGTTACAAAGTTTCAATGCCGCTTTTATTTGGGCATTTTCCTCAGGTATACAATAAAACATTAGAATCTTACCTTATAAGGACAAAGGGCGTGCAATGGTTAAGGGGTCGAAGCCCCTTGCAACGGCATCAACAGCGCACGCAGAGCCTTATGAATCACCTAGCTACAGCTTCGGCCAGCCAGACTTCATTAGATAAGTGTCTGGAAAGAGAGTGAGTGTGTGTGTATATACAGTGTCTGTGTATACTGTATATATGTGTGACTGTGTATGTGTGCAATGTATGTACAGTATGTATGTGTGTGTGTTTGTATATATGTGTCTGTTGTGTGTATGTGTGACTGCTGCATAATGTGTGTAAGCGTCACTGGTACAGGGGGCTTTACGTGTGTAAGCGACACTAGTACAGGGGGCATTACGTGTGTAAGCAGCACTGCTACAGGGGACGTTACGTGTGTAAGCGGCACTGGTACAGAGGGCGTTATGTGTGTAAGCGGTACTGGTAGAGGGGGCATTACGTGTGTAAGCGTCACTGGTACAGGGGGCGTTACGTGTGTAAGCATCACTGGTACAGGGGGCGTTACATGTGTAAGCATCACTGGTACAGGGGGCGTTACATGTCTAAGCGGCACTTGTACAGGGGGCATTACATGTGTAAGCGTCACTGCTACAGGGGGTGTTACTTGTGTAAGCGTCACTGGTACAGGGGGGGCGTGACATGTGTAAGCGTCACTGGTTCAGGGGGCATTACATGTGTAAGCGTCTCTGGTACAGGGGGCGTTACATGTGTGTCTCTACTACAGGGGTCATTATGTGTGCTGTGCGTTTGTAAAGTATGCGAGAGTGCAAATTTATAGTTTGCAGGGGGGGTGCCGAACACTCTAGCACCGGCCCTGACTGCACACCCACTACACTGCACAGCACTGTCACCTTTTACATTGATTCAGCGTCCAGACATTACCCTCCACGATATCACCCTCTCTATCCACTACATTAACCATCTTAGGGCTTTCAGGCCGGCAGCCCAGGTGCTGTGTTGCGGAGTCAGGGCCTCTGGGGATCTGGGTGTGGCTGTGGGGGGGAGGCACTTCTGTGACATCACACGCGGAGCAGGCTCCGGGGCTCAGAGAGTATGCGGCGCAGGGAGGGCTATGAAAGCCTTCTGCTGCGCCGCTTTCATACACATCTATGCTGGTGGCCGCAGCAGCTTTTGTTCCACCTGCGGCGCGGCTAGGCAGTGGGGATTGTTGGTGCCGGAGGGGGCAGGTGGACTGGCAGCAAGACAGTGGTGGTTATTCCGAGTTGATTGCTCGCTAGCAGTTTTTAGCAGCCGTGCAAACGCTATGCCGCCCACTGGGAGTGTATTTTAGCTTAGCAGAAGTGCGAACAAAGGGATCAGAGAGCGGGTACAAAAATATTTTGTACAGTTTCAGAGTAGCTTCAGACCTACTCAGCGCTTGCGATCACTTCAGACCATTCAGTTCCTCATTTGACGTCATGAACACGCCCTGCGTTCGCCCAGCCACGCCTGGGTTTTTCCGAACACTCCCTGAAAACGGTCAGTTGACACCCAGAAACGCCCTCTTCCTGTCAATCACTCTGCGGCTGCTTGTGCGACTGAAAAGCATCGCTAGACCCTGTGTAAAAGTACATCGTTCGTTGTAATAGTACGCCGTAAGTGCGCATTGCGCTGCATACGCATACGCAGAAGTGCCGAGTTTTTGCCTGATCGCTGCGCAGTGAACGAATGCAGCTAGCGATCAACTTGGAATGACCCCCATAGGACGCTGCAGTAAAAGGATGTTTTCCCCTATCTACAGCGCAGAGACTTGCTGCAGATGCAGTGGCATACCCTCCGCTGCACCTTTTTGGCAGGTACAGGACCTTTTTTTTATGGTCTGTACCGTTTTTTGACTCTCCAAGCTTCCATTGAAAGTATAGGAAAGGGGGCGTGGCCACGTGACTGTACCCGTGGCCACGCCCCCTTTTCGTATTTGTATCAATGTTTATGTGTACATTGTTGGAGGGTATGTTGCTGCAGATGCAGTGGGACTATTTTGGGGTGTGGGGCTGGAGCTGCAGCTCCATCAGCCCCATTGCTAATCCTGCTCTGTGAAAACACAGCAGGCAAAGGGCAGAGCCTCCCATTGGATGTAACCTGTGTGGGAGGGCGTTTCTCGCCCAATCAGCTGCGGACTGCAGTGGCAAACGCAGGATTTGCATGGGGGGTTTCCAGAACTGGGTGGAGCCAATCACGGGGGTGGGGACTGAGGTGACCCAGTATATGCTGGGTCCGTAAAACTAGTGTGTGTGTGTGTGTGTGTGTGTGTGTGTGTGTGTGTGTGTGTGTGTGTATATATATATATATATATATCTCTACACATATATATCTCTACATATATATATCTCTACACATATATATCTACATATCTACACATATATATACCGTATATACACACACACACACATATATATATATATATATATTATATATAATATATATATTTATATATATATATACACATACATATACATAGCATATTAAACATGCATACATATATGTATATATATGTGTATATATATATATATATATACATACAGTACACGTATATATACACATGTATATATATCACGTGTGTGTGTGTGTGTGTGTGTGTGTGTGTGTTTATATGTATGTATATACATGTGTATATATGTATGCACATGGATATATATGTACTATAATTAAAAGAAAGTAAAATTTTATTTAGCACTTACAAGTGCCACCAGGAAGACATCAGGCTGCAGAGGATGCTAGACAGCCATTAATAATACTCATGGTGGAGGGGGGTTTCTGGGTGCTCGGAAACCCCCCTGGGTGCGCCCCTGGACTGGGTGTGATAGACATGCCACTAACCCAATGAGAGCTCCTAGCCACGCCCAGCGTTAGAGACCCAGGCACAGAATCACAGGGCTATTATATAGGAGATAGATATATATATATATATATATATATATATAATCCTTGGTTACGTATAATATAGGTATATTGGGGGTCATTCCGAGTTGTTCGCTCGTTAGCTGCTTTTAACAGCATTGCACACGCTAGTGTATCTTAGCAGTAGAGCGATTGAAAGATTAGCAGAATTGCGAATAAATAATTCTTAGCAGTTTCTGGGTAGCTCAAGACTTACTCCTACACTGCGATCAGCTCAGCCCATTTCGTTCCTAGTTTGACATCACAAACACGCCCTGCGTTCGGCCAGCCACTCCCCCGTTTCTCCAGACACTCCCGCGTTTTCTCCTGGCACGCCTGCGTTTTTACGCACACTCCCAGAAAACGGTCAGTTTCCGCCCAGAAACACCTACTTCCTGTCAATCACACGCCGATCACTTCAATGATGACAATTCTTCGTTCGGACATGAGTAAATCTACTAAGTTTTGTGCTAAAATACTTAGCGCATGCACGCTGCGTACCATGCGCATGCGCATTTTTGCCTTAATCGCTCCATTGCAAAAATCGGCAATGAGCGAACAACTCGGAATGACCCCCATTATGCAATACTAGACTATTGGTACATAATGCCTCCACCCAAGCTAAGTTTTACTTACTTTATTTTATTTTTAAAGGTCTGGCTTGGGACAGGAAGCTATACTTCGTTTATTTCCCTGTATTAAATGAAGTATTACCACTCTTACACTCTGTTGCCTTATGTTTTAAATAAATGTGACAATATTTAATTGTGATATGGTAGTACAATTTTACAAAGATTGTAATATAACAATACAATTTATAGGTTATACTTTCCCTTCTAATCCTACCCTCAATGCCTATACAATTTACCTGCATGCAATACAAAAATTACCTTTTATTATTTTATTTATTAGCAGTTTCTTATATAGCGCAGCATATTCCGTTGCGCTTTACAATTAGAACAACAATTATAGAACAAAACTGGGCAAAGACAGACAGACAGAGGTAGGAAGGCCCTGCTCGCAAGCTTACAATCTATAGGGAAATAGGCATTGATACACAAGGATAGATGCTACCTGTCACATAATGGTTCCCCAGGTTGCTAGGTTCTTAATGGGTTGTATATGATATGATCACCCAGCAATGTTGGAAGACAAAATGTGAGTTTATGTGGACTGTACAGAGGGGATGTAACTTGATAGGGAAGCTGTGAAGGTTATGTGTGTGGGTCTGAAATTTGGTAGGCTTGTCTGAAGAGATGAGTTTTCAGAGAACGTTTAAAGGTTTGGAGACTAGAGGAGAGTGTTATTGTGCGTGGGAGTGCATTCCACAGAGTGGGTGAAGCCCGGGTAAAGTCCTGTAATTTTGAGTGGGAACAGGTAATACATGTGGATGAGAGACGCAGATCTTGTGCAGAGCGGAGAGGTCTGGTAGGGAGATATTTTGAGATGAGTGAGGAGATGTATGATGGTGCAGTTTGGTTAATAGCCTTGTATGTAAGTAAAAGTATTTTATATTTGACACGGTAGAATAACGGTAACCAATGGAGGGACTGACAGAGCGGATCAGCAGATGAAGAACGTCTGGCGAGGAAGATTAGCCTCGCAGCTGCATTTAAAATGGATTGAAGTGGTGATAGCCTATGTTTGGGAAGACCAGTAAGGAGACTATTACAATAATCAATGCGGGAGATGATGAGTGCATGGATTAGAGTTTTTGCTGTGTCTTGTGTAAGATAAGGGCGTATTTTGGATATGTTTTTAAGGTGCATGTAACATGATTTAGAGACAGATTGAATGTGTGGAACAAAGGACAGTTCAGAGTCAAGGGTGACACCTAGGCAACGAGCTTGTGGGGTGGGGTGGATAGTTGCATTGTCAACAGTTATAGAGATATCAGGTTGGTAACTACTCTTAGCTGGTGGAAAAATAATTAATTCGGTTTTGGAAATGTTGAGTTTGAGGTGGCGAAATGACATCCAAGATGAAATGGCAGACAGGCATCCAGTGACACGAGCCAATACTGGTGGTGACAAATCTGGGGAGGATAGGTAGATTTGAGTATCATCAGCATACAAATGATACTGAAATCCAAAGGAGCTGATTAGTTTACCAAGAGAGGAGGTATAGATTGAGAAAAGCAGAGGACCTAAGACTGAGCCTTGCGGTACTCCAACTGATAGAGGTAGAGAAGAGGGGGTAGAATCAGAGAAGTGAACACTGAAAGAGCGATTAGATAGGTAGGATGAGAACCAAGAAAGGGCTGTGTCCTGAAGACCTAGGGATTGTAGTATTTGTATGAGAAGAGAGTGGTCAACAGTGTCAAAAGCAGCAGAGAGATCTAGAAGAATAAGTAGTGTGTAATGGCCTTTTGATCTAGCAGTGACTAGATCATTCACTACTTTGGTCAGTGCCGTCTCTGTGGAGTGTTGGGCACGAAAGCCTGACTGAAGTGTGTCACGATCCGGGTATCTGGACGCCATTACTTACCCTTCAGATGCCTCCTAAGGCTGGCTCAGCATTCCAGGACCGGATCCCGCTGTTTCTGAGTTTCCACATGCAGAATGTCAGAGTGGTGATTTCATCAGCCGCGGCCTCCGCTGTGCCCGCGTGGTTAAATGTGCGCTTGTCAGTCTGGCGTCTCCTGTCTCCTGTGGCCGGCGTCGCCATTACTGTTTCAATTCTCACATGGATTACAAACCAAACTTCCCTCCAAGTGTCTGCATGGGCGCAGCCATCTTGGTTTTTGTCATCTGATCATTTCCACCAATCTGCTGTCTGTATTGTTGATTTGCATAATTGCCTAGCCAACCCCTTCCTTGCTGCAGGTATAAGTAAGCTGTGCCTGAACAAGGAAGGCGTCAGTGCTTTGGTTGTCTAACCTAGTTCCAGTTTGTCTCTCTCCTGTGGTTGTCTTCCAGGTTCCAGCTCCTGTCTCCAGACTTCTGCTATAGAGACCCGCACCAGCATTCCATCTGCGGTGTAGCCTGACTCTCCGATCCATTCTGGACTCACCTGTTTCCAGCTACAGCAATCACCTGCTTCCAGCCGAGCTTCCAGCAGTGTACAACTTCTCTTAAAGGGCCGGTGTCCTTTCTGCAGTTTACCACTCTCCACCGGTATTATTATTTCATCGCTCTCAAGTCAATCACCTGCTTCCAGCCCAGCTTCCAGCAGTGTACAGCTTCCCTTAAAGGGCCGGTGTCCTTTCTGCAGTTTACCACTCTCCACCGGTATTATTATTTCATCGCTCTCAAGTTCGTTTATTATTTAACTGGTTCCAGCCAGTATCCACTCCGTACCAACAACAGTCTGGTTCCAGCCAGTATCCACAGCAGCCGTTTTACCTTCAGCAGCCCAGCCTTTCCTGGAACACCAGCTGGTACGATCCTGGGTTCTCTCCATTGCTACAGTCAGGCCTGGTAAGGACTTTCCAACTAGAAGATTATTAGAACTGTCTCACACTACCAGTGCCTGTGGCCCTTGCCACCCTGTAGTACCCAGGAACTGTATTATTGCCCTGCTGACTTTTATGTTTTCTTATTTTCTGCTGTGTTACGGAGTTTGTCATAATAAACATCATTGACTTTTATCCTGGTTGTCGTGGTCACGCCTTCGGGCAGTTATTCTACATGTTACTTACATGTCTAGGGGTCTGATACAACCTCCCAGGTTCCGTTACATCTCAGCCCCTACAACTGAGGTTGCCTCCCGTCAACTCAGGCCCTCAGTTGTGACAGTAAGCACTGACCTAATGAATCCAGCCGGAGACCAGGATCAAGCGGCCAGGCCGATGCAAGAACTGGCAGCCCGACTTGAACATCAGGAGGCTGCACAGGGCCACATCATCCGCTGTCTCCAGGATCTCTCCACACGGCTGGATGGGATTCAAACGACCCTCCGTGGACCTGGCACGTCCGGTGCGTCCACTACAGTGACACCAGCTGTAACCCCACCCACCTTACCCATTTCCAGTCCACATCTTCATCTTCCAACGCCAGCAAAATTTGATGGATCTCCAAGGTTCTGCAGGGGATTTCTCAATCAATGTGAAATCCACTTTGAGCTTCTACCTGGCAATTTCTTCAGTGACCGTACCAAAATTGCCTATATCATCTCCCTTCTCAGTGGCTCAGCCCTTGACTGGGCATCACCTTTATGGGAGAAGTCTGATCCCCTGCTATCCTCCTATACTGACTTTGTAGCTACATTCAGGCGCATCTTCGACGAGCCAGGCCGGATAACATCTGCTTCATCTGAGATTCTTCGTTTACGCCAGGGAACACGTACCGTGGGACAGTATCTTATACAGTTTAAAATCCTGGCATCCGAACTGGCATGGAACGACGAGGCCCTGTATGCTGCATTCTGGCATGGCTTATCAGAACGCATCAAGGATGAGTTAGCTACCAGAGACTTGCCCTCTAAGTTGGATGAGCTAATTTCTCTTTGCACGAAGGTTGATCTACGTTTTAGAGAGAGAGCAACCGAGCGAGGAAGATCATCTACTCCTAAATCTTCTGCTCCTCCTTCTCGTCAACCATCTCCATCCAAGGATGAGCCTATGCAAATTAGTCGTTCCCGTCTATCTCCTGCTGAGCGCCGAAAACGTCTCTCTGAGTCTCTCTGTCTCTACTGTGCAGCTCCGTCGCACACTATCAATGCCTGTCCCAAACGTCCGGGACTCCAGATCCTAGTTCGCCAAGGAGAGGGCCGGCTAGGAGTGATGATCTCCTCTCCATCTCCTCATGACTGTAACCTCCCAGTGTCGCTCCAAATTGCTCAACGTTACAGGAACGTCATTGCCCTCCTTGATTCCGGAGCAGCTGGGAATTTCATAACCGAAGCTTATGTTAAACGGTGGTCCCTACCCACCGAGAGACTGTCCTCGTCCATCTCTTTGACTGCCGTGGATGGCAGCAAGATTTTTGACGCAGTCATTTCCTTAAGGACTCTTCCAGTTCGTCTGAGAGTGGGAGTTCTTCATTCTGAGTATATTTCTTTTTTAGTGATTCCAAGAGCCACACATCCAGTGGTTTTAGGCCTTCCATGGCTCCGTCTCCACAACCCATCAATTGACTGGACGACTACGCAAATACTGGCATGGGGTCCCTCCTGTGCTGGGACTTGTTTAGCCAAAGTTCTTCCTGTTTGTTCTTCCTTCCCCAGGTCAACTGATGTTCCGCCTCCTCCATATCAAGACTTCACGGATGTGTTCAGTAAAGCCTCTGCTGATATCCTTCCTCCTCATAGAGAATGGGACTGCCCAATCGACCTCATTCCAGGGAAGGTTCCACCGCGAGGCCGAACTTATCCGTTGTCTCTGCCCGAGACACACTCCATGGAAGAGTACATCAAAGAGAACCTGGCGAAGGGTTTCATCCGACCATCTTCTTCTCCAGCCGGCGCAGGCTTCTTCTTCGTTAAGAAGAAAGACGGTGGTCTGCGTCCGTGCATCGACTACAGGGGTCTGAACGACATTACCGTCAAGAACCGATACCCTTTACCCCTGATTACTGAGCTCTTTGATAGAGTTAGTGGTGCAACCATTTTCACAAAGCTGGACTTGAGGGGTGCCTACAATCTCATCCGAATCCGTGAGGGTGACGAGTGGAAGACCGCCTTTAACACCCGTGACGGACATTATGAGTACCTCGTCATGCCCTTCGGATTGAGCAACGCTCCAGCAGTCTTCCAGCACTTCGTGAATGAGATCTTCAGGGACATCTTGTACCGCCATGTCGTGGTTTATCTAGACGACATCCTCATCTTTGCTAATAATCTCGAAGATCATCGTTTCTGGGTAAAAGAGGTTCTTTCCCGTCTCCGTGTCAATCACCTCTATTGTAAATTGGAGAAGTGTGTGTTTGAAGTTAAAACCATTCCGTTTCTAGGTTACATTGTGTCCGGTTCCGGACTAGAGATGGATCCTGAGAAACTCCAAGCAATCCAGAATTGGCCTATACCCTTAAGCCTCAAAGGGGTCCAGAGGTTCTTAGGGTTCGCCAATTATTATAGAAAATTTATACGAGACTTTTCCACCATTGTGGCGCCTATCACTGCATTAACCAAGAAAGGTGCTAATCCGTCCAAGTGGTCCGAGGAAGCTACACAGGCCTTTCACCTTCTGAAGCAACGGTTCATCTCTGCACCAGTTCTGAAACAGCCTGACACCGACTCTCCTTTTATCTTAGAGGTAGATGCCTCCTCCGTTGGAGTAGGAGCAGTGTTATCCCAGAAGGCCAAAGATGGACATCTACATCCTTGCAGTTTCTTCTCCCGGAAGTTCTCCCCAGCTGAGCGCAACTATGCCATTGGCGATCAGGAGTTGCTAGCCATCAAGCTCGCTCTGGAGGAGTGGAGATACCTGTTGGAGGGAGCTTCCCACTCAATCACCATACTTACCGACCACAAAAATCTTTTATATCTCAAAGGCGCACAATGTCTCAACCCTCGTCAGGCCAGATGGGCACTTTTCTTTTCCAGATTTGACTTTAAACTCCAGTTCTGTCCGGGTTCTCAGAATCGTAAGGCCGATGCCCTTTCCCGCTCATGGGAGCAAGAAAATGAGTCCGAGTCTGCAGACAAGCATCCTATTATTAATCCGTTGGCATTCTCCACGGTAGGGATGGACTCTACGCCTCCACCAGGGAAAAGTTTTGTTAAGCCAGTTCTAAGGAAGAAGCTCATGCATTGGGCCCATGCTTCCCGTTTTGCTGGACATACAGGCATTCAGAAAACCCTTGAATTTATTTCTAGGTCCTACTGGTGGCCAACTCTGAAAAAGGACGTTATGGAATTTATTGCCTCCTGCCCAAAGTGTGCCCAACACAAAGTCTCCCGCCAGTCGCCTGCGGGGCAACTGGTTCCATTATCTGTTCCCCGTCGACCATGGACCCATTTGTCGATGGACTTTGTTTCCGATCTACCTATCTGCAACAAGTTTAATACCATCTGGGTGGTAGTTGACCGGTTCACCAAGATGGCACATTTCATCCCTCTCACCGGTCTTCCGTCAGCTTCCAAGTTGGCTCAAGTGTTTATACAAGAGATCTTCCGACTTCACGGTCTTCCTGAAGAGATCATCTCGGATCGTGGAGTACAATTTGTAGCCAAATTTTGGCGAAGTTTGTGTCAAGCCCTCCAAGTCAAGTTAAAGTTTTCCACGGCTTACCATCCTCAGACCAATGGTCAAACCGAGAGGGTGAATCAGGACTTGGAGGCCTTCCTCCGTATATATGTGTCTTCCTCTCAAGATGACTGGGTTCAACTCCTTCCTTGGGCCGAGTTCAGCCACAACAATCAATACCATTCCTCATCTTCTTCTACACCATTCTTCATTAATTATGGATTCCACCCTAAAGTCCCAGAATTCCAACCGCTTCCCGCAACTTCTGTTCCAGCAGTGGATGTCACCTTGCGTCAGTTTTCAAATAACTGGAAGAACGTCCGCGCAGCCCTGCTTAAAGCCTCATTCAGGTATAAAAAGTTTGCCGATAGGAAGCGTAGAGCGGTTCCTGCTCTCAAGGTGGGTGATCGTGTGTGGTTGTCCACGAAGAATTTGAGGTTGAGAGTTCCCAGCATGAAATTTGCACCTCGCTACATCGGACCCTTCAAGATTGAACAAGTCATCAATCCTGTTGCCTACAGGTTACAGTTACCATCCTTCTTGAAAATACCCAGGACATTTCATGTTTCTTTGTTGAAACCGCTGATCCTGAATCGGTTTCATTCCGCACTTCCTCCAGCTCCCAAAGTTCAGACTCAACGGGGAGTCGAGTACGAGGTGGCCAAGATTTTGGACTCACGTTTCCGCTACGGTCAGTTACAATACCTCATTGACTGGAAGGGCTATGGTCCTGAAGAACGCTCTTGGACCAATGCCTCAGACGTCCATGCTCCTGCCTTGGTCCGAAATTTCCACGCAAAGTTTCCTTTAAAGCCTAAGAAGTGTCCTGGGGCCACTCCTAAAGGGGGGGGTGCTGTCACGATCCGGGTATCTGGACGCCATTACTTACCCTTCAGATGCCTCCTAAGGCTGGCTCAGCATTCCAGGACCGGATCCCGCTGTTTCTGAGTTTCCACATGCAGAATATCAGAGTGGTGATTTCATCAGCCGCGGCCTCCGCTGTGCCCGCGTGGTTAAATGTGCGCTTGTCAGTCTGGCGTCTCCTGTCTCCTGTGGCCGGCGTCGCCATTACTGTTTCAATTCTCACATGGATTACAAACCAAACTTCCCTCCAAGTGTCTGCATGGGCGCAGCCATCTTGGTTTTTGTCATCTGATCATTTCCACCAATCTGCTGTCTGTATTGTTGATTTGCATAATTGCCTAGCCAACCCCTTCCTTGCTGCAGGTATAAGTAAGCTGTGCCTGAACAAGGAAGGCGTCAGTGCTTTGGTTGTCTAACCTAGTTCCAGTTTTTGTCTCTCCTGTGGTTGTCTTCCAGGTTCCAGCTCCTGTCTCCAGACTTCTGCTATAGAGACCCGCACCAGCATTCCATCTGCGGTGTAGCCTGACTCTCCGATCCATTCTGGACTCACCTGTTTCCAGCTACAGCAATCACCTGCTTCCAGCCGAGCTTCCAGCAGTGTACAACTTCTCTTAAAGGGCCGGTGTCCTTTCTGCAGTTTACCACTCTCCACCGGTATTATTATTTCATCGCTCTCAAGTCAATCACCTGCTTCCAGCCCAGCTTCCAGCAGTGTACAGCTTCCCTTAAAGGGCCGGTGTCCTTTCTGCAGTTTACCACTCTCCACCGGTATTATTATTTCATCGCTCTCAAGTTCGTTTATTATTTAACTGGTTCCAGCCAGTATCCACTCCGTACCAACAACAGTCTGGTTCCAGCCAGTATCCACAGCAGCCGTTTTACCTTCAGCAGCCCAGCCTTTCCTGGAACACCAGCTGGTACGATCCTGGGTTCTCTCCATTGCTACAGTCAGGCCTGGTAAGGACTTTCCAACTAGAAGATTATTAGAACTGTCTCACACTACCAGTGCCTGTGGCCCTTGCCACCCTGTAGTACCCAGGAACTGTATTATTGCCCTGCTGACTTTTATGTTTTCTTATTTTCTGCTGTGTTACGGAGTTTGTCATAATAAACATCATTGACTTTTATCCTGGTTGTCGTGGTCACGCCTTCGGGCAGTTATTCTACATGTTACTTACATGTCTAGGGGTCTGATACAACCTCCCAGGTTCCGTTACATCTCAGCCCCTACAACTGAGGTTGCCTCCCGTCAACTCAGGCCCTCAGTTGTGACAAAGTGGATCCAATAAGTTGTGCGAGTTAAGAAAGTGTGTAAGGCGAGTGTAGGCAAGCCTCTCAAGTAGCTTGGAGGGACAGGGTAGCTGAGAAATGGGACGGTAGTTAGAGAGTGTGTTTGGGTCAGAGTTGTGTTTTTTTAGAATGGGAGTAATGACGGCATGTTTAAACAGAGAGGGAAAGATACCAGTAGAGAGAGAGAGATTACAGATTTTAGTTAAGGTTGGGATAAGCACAGGAGACAAAGTTTAAAGCCCAGTACTCACGGGCCGATCAAGGAGAGATGCGTGCTGAGCGAACCGCTCAGCACACATCTCTCCTGCCGCTCAGCACAGCGCGATCTGTGCTGAGCGTGCGGGGGGAGACGGGGGGGCCGCTCACTTCACCCAGCGGGTGAAGTGAGCGACCCGCTAGATTGGCCTGCATGCAGGCCAATCTAGCAGCGGCGATAGCGATGTGCGGGGCCGCGCATCGCTATCGCCGAGGGGGCTACACACGGAGCGATCCTGCCGATATTCTAAGCAATCTAGTCAGATTGCTTAGAATATCGCTCCGTGAGTACCCCCCTTTACTGACCTGTGAGGGTATAGGATCAAGAGGAGAGGTAGTGGAGTAGGAGGATGAAAAGAGTGTTGATACTTCATCTTCACTTGTGGGATCAAATGAAGAGAAAGTGCCAGAGGGTTCAGGTAGGGAATTGAGCAGGTCACTGGCTGAGTTAGAGCATACCATTTCATCTCGGATTTTATCAATGTTATCCTTGAATCTTTTGGTAGCTACCAGAATTTGTCTGGGCAATAAAAATACTACAAGGTGTACACCAGGGTTGCGAACTAAATGTCATGCATGACACACCTCTACATATGCACAATTTAGTCAAAGTAATTATATTTTAGAGAAAAATGCATACATCTACACTGTTGTGTTAATATAACATATAATCAGATAAACACTTAGTTTTAAGTTAAAATTCCCTTCAAGCAATTTGTAATGTCTGAATTCACCTAAAAATACCTTATGAGTATATGTAAATATTGAGGGCATATACCAGATCTTGGAAGCGAAGCAGTGTTGGGCCTGATCAGTACCAGAAGGGGAGACATCTTGGGAAGATCAGGTACTGTAATCTAGATCGAAAATACCTCTACAAGTGTGTAATAATAATATCAATTTCAACATTCACTGCTCAGTCACATCTACTAAATATACTGCACTGTTTAATATACTTATTATTTTCACTAGGAATCACTAATAGTAGTAGTTTAATTTACAACTCCAGCACTTTACTAATATTCCTTTATTCCATCTGTAGTATAAGCACTTTAAATGTGCACAGCGCAGTATTATACTTATACTTAATACATTAGTAATGTATTGAACAGCTTTGTTTAAATCACTGTTAATCCTTGTCCTTCTTTTAGACTGCTAAATATGCACTCCCTGTATTAGAAATTACATGGCCTTCTACTATTTACATTTTTTTCTGCTAATTTCCATGGAAACCGGCTGTAAAAAATGAAGACTGTACTGTACCCTGGTATCCACTAAAATGGCTGCCGCATTGAACTCAATACAAGAGACTCTAAGAAAATGGCCGCCACAATATGTGACATATCGCCGCCGAAGTCCGGGCTCTATGATCATCATCCACCTCCGGAGAGGACAGCAGGCGCACGTGCGGCAGGTCCCCGGAAGTGGGGCGGAAGTACCGAGCATGCGCATAGATGGCGTGAGTACACCGGAAGTGTGGCGGAAATACTGCTTCTGTTCATTTAAAGTCATTTAAAGACGTTCTCTTGCATTTTATAACTCTTTAAAACATTTGTTTTTACTGTATTCATATGTAATACTTGTTTATTATGGCTATTGGTTATTTTAACCATAATACCAACTCCAGTAATTAGTGGCCTAATTTCAAGGCAGGATATGATGTCATAATTAAGTGTTGATCAGTACTAGCATAAATAGATGCCCAGTCCCATTCTGCCTTCTTTACCCCTTGATGAAGTCTGTGTGACGAAATGCGTTGGTAAACCTGTACTAACCTCTAATCCAGATAAGATACTTACCTCCTTTTTACAAATATTCTGCACTTTACTCAGATTTATAATGATTTATTTTTGTATATGTGCTTTTTTTATCCCATTTTTTTTTTTAAAGAGAATTGTATATTTTAGAATATTGTGAATAAATTACTTGTTATATTTTTATACTGGTACATCACTTTATTATAGACACCGTTGGTTGCTATACCCCCCATCCCTTTTTTATCGGTAGACCCACCTGTTTCAGGGATTTACCATCCCTGTGTATTTGGGGGTCAGCAGACGCCCTGTATTTTTGGGAGTGTCATTACACATTTGTCTGATAATTTCTATTTTTAAAATGTTCTATTTCTTTGATTGGTGTTGGTTTCACAAGTGGCGTAGTATTTTCCTTTGGCTTCCAATATGCAAAATTTAGTCAACGTAATAACATTTTAGAGAAAAATACATGCATCTACACTCTTGTGTTAATATGACATATAATCAGATAAACACTTTAGTTTTAAGTTAATGTTCCATTCAAGCAATTTGTAATGTCTGAATTCAATTAAAAATACCCTATGAGTATATGTAAATATTGAGGGCATATACTGGCACCTTATGCTGATGCTCAATGAGTTGTTTTACACACTAAATCTTTGCCAGAGTTATCATGGAATAAATACACTGACTGTATTCCTATATGCTCCAGTTGAATATGGTATGTTGTCTGGAAGGTTTCCATAGGGTAAATTACTCTTACTTTCTCAGACAGCAAGTTTCAATATTGTAGCTTTTACTCTTGTATCCAGTATATGTACACAGTCTGGCAGTGCTCCCAGGATCCCAGAATCTAAAGTTACTTTTTTAGCCAGACAATTTTGATACAGTTAATGTGTCCTTAGTGTTACCAAAGCCTTATTAAACCTGTCTGGCAGCACACTCCTGATGTCTCTCTTATCAGTTGTATATTCTGAAAGTCACTCCTTACTTGACGCCAGATATCACTGTACTTGTAATGAATTTGGTTGATAGCTTTCTTTATACTAGTGCTTGATCATCAACAAACTGCAGCCAATTAAATGTCAATGTTCGGAGTAAGCTAGTGGAATACTATAGCTTTTGTGTCTATAGAACAGGCATTCCCAACCGCGGTCCTCAAGGCACACCAACAGTGCAGGTTTTAGTGTTATCCAGGCTTCAGCACAGATGGTTAAATCAAAATAACTGAGGTACTAATTGATACCGCATTCAGATCGCAAATGCCGGATCCCACCCGGTAAAAGAAACGTGTCCTTACCGGGTGGGATCCGGCATTTGCGCTCCTCTGCTGGCTTTTTGACCCGGCAATATACCGGGTCGGTTACCATAGCAGTGGGGGAGGCGCAGCAGCAGCGGGGGTGGTGGCGGCGCTGTGAGATGAGCTCATCTCCTGCGCCGCCTCTCCCTATGCTGTGAATGGGAACCGTGTCGCATCGACGCGGCTCCCATTCACACTACACCTGACCCGGTATTCAACCCGGGTATAATCCTTCTTTTATACCGGGTTGAATTACCGGGTCAGGCGACCCGCTAATTCTTGGAAAGTGCTTTCACATCGCACACTGACCCGTGTCGACATGGCAATATGCCGTGTCGATACCGGGTTATTTGTGCGATGTGAAAGGGGTATAAGTCACCTGTGTTCAAGCCTGGATATCACTAAAACCAGGACTGTTAGTGTGCCTTGGGGACCGCGGTTGGGAAACACTGCTATAGAAGTTCTAGGTGAGTGTAAGTTTTAGTTCTCACCCATCCACGACTTATCTGGACTCACTGCTCTCCCTTGTTCTCTCAGGCTGCTTCTCAATGTACTGCTCTGGGTGAGGTGGACACTGTCTCTCCCTCAACATTCTGCTCTATGACCAGCACCTCGTCTAACTATGCTTGGCTTCTGCATACAGGAGAGAATGGTGACCTACAGCTAAACTCTGTCACAGCCCGGAACTCTGTGGCCACATGTACAGCTGACCAAGCGAGCCCTATCCGCTTGACGTTAACATCTATAAGTGCCCTCCGTTTTCCTGCTCTGTGTTTACAGCATATAGATGCAGGGTGTAAGAGGTGCCTTAGATGTGCCCAACTCTTATGTGTATTAGGAGGGTAGCTTTCTAATCTCCCCTGCTGCCCACTCAATGTTTACAGTTTAGGATGAGTGGCAGCAGACAGAGTGTGATAGATGCTATACTACCTCCCAGGCAAGCATATAATGCTGCGGCCTCAGGGGGTCATTCCGACCCGTTCGCACGCAGCGGTTTGTCGATGCGGTGCGAACGGGCCCGGAATGTGTATGCGCGGCGGACGCACTGCGCCTGCACGACGTTGCCCAGCGACAGGTGTCACCGGGTTATGTTTAGAAGAACGAAGAAAGCAGTCACAGAGCCGACCGCAAGAAGATTGACCTCTCTTCCCGCTCTTGCAGGTTATTACACTCCATGGTAACCTGTACAGTATGTAAGTCTATACTGCCTGCCACAGCTGCTGTACCTCTACATGTGCACTACAACTTTATTTACGTGGCTATGGACAAACTGCCTCATTACAGTACATTGACAACCACTGTATATATATATATATATATATATATATATATATATATACAAATACAATAAATTACATACACTGTACACCTATATACATATATCTTCCACACAACATATCTATTATTTACCTATGTTATAGATGCAACATAAATAATGAATTTTTACTTATATAAAAATATTTTATATTTTTATTTATTTAATAAAATAATACCTGAATATATATTTTTATATTTTTACATATAACCACTATATTAATATTTATTTATTTACTTATTTATTTATTGCATGGCTACATATATAAGGTAATCACTACAGTATGCCAATGCACAATCACACACCACTGTAACACCAGTGTCCCACCATAGGATTGCGTTCTTCAACATTACTGACTGGTCAATTTCTTTCCCTTAAAATACATCTATAGATATCCAGAAATAAATATCTCAAACATGTGAGCAATGATGTTTTATGTAGCAAGATGAGCACCATCTAATATGTAATATTTTTTTAAATGAGTGAAGCAACCATTTAATATCATTGTATACAACTAAAGCAATAGAACAAAGGTGACAGAACAAAACAAAGATATGAGAGAACATAGAAATAGTATGACTCTAATTGGGACAAAGCAAATAAAAGCAAATTTATCACAATGCACAACTCAGATGCGGATGGGATGTTATAAATTCGCCCCAAGCTGCAATGCGTTAATTGAATATATCACAGGGATATACACCGTCAAGTCACATTATCGTGACCACCAGCTAATAGCCAGAGTAACCACCGTGTGCAGCACAGACAGCAGCTAGATGGGCTGACCTTTTATTTTAGACACACGTCTGTTAGCCCCCAGGTTCATTTTGACGGTGAGCAGCTCCACTGTAGTGTGTCGGTCGGCCCTCACACACACCTGTAGCTGACGTTCACCTCTCACATCTATGGCACATTGTGGTCCACAATTTTCATGTCGGTTATTCACAATGGTGCCATTTGTCCAGTCTCATACCCTCCATACTGTATCTGTTTGGCCGGTACAGTAACTTTTTTTATGGTCTGTACTGGCCAAAAAGGGGCTTTGTACCGATTTTTTACTAACAAAATCTCCATTGAAAGTATCGGAAAGGGTACATGGCCACGCCCCCTTTACCCGTGTCCACGCCCCCTTTCCTAATTTGTACCAGTTTTCGAGTGTAAAATGTTGAAGGGCATGCAGTCACAGTACATCTTCACCACAGCAGCACACGAACAGTTAAAAAACTGCACTGTTTCAGAAATACTGCCACCCTTGGCATGAAAGCCAATAATCGTCCCTTTTTGATAAATAGATTGTGCCTTTTACTCATTACAGCAACAAGTGATATGTGTGCAGACAGCCTAGTGCACACCTTATTTACCCACCAATCCAGCAATGTGACGTACTTCAAGGGCTATGCAATGCCTATGTCAAATGTAGGAGGTGATCATAATTATGTGACTTGCGAGAAAGCTTTGCCCCTGTGAATCTCCTTTCTGCAAATCTCAGGTTGTTTTTTTGTGAAGAATACCCTAAGATTGTGTCCGCGCACAACAACTGACAGGCACCCCCAGGGAAGGCTGCGCAGGGGTACTTGAACTAGAGGGAAGCCCAGATAACACTATCTCAAGATAGCGTTATTATCACAGGGCTCCCTCCAGTATTGTTTTATAATTATGTTTTAGTAAATTTGGACAGATCGCTTTTCCCATTACAAGTATGTGAAATGCAATCTGGAATGTAAATTTAAGGGCTTGGAGAAGAATTTTGCTAATTTTACTCCAACTGGCCTTTAGTACATTCCTGTGATACTAACATAATGTGAAAAGGCTGTGGAAACACCCTTTTTCACATTATTTTAGTAAAAATATTATGGGTGAATATGTCTGATAGTGAGAAACATTATGGTAGAAAACAATGGACGGTGTTATGGTTAGCATTACTGCTTCACAGCACTGAAGACATGGGCTTGATTCCCATCATGGCCCTAACTGTGTGGAGTTTGTATATTCTCCCTGTGCTTGCGTGGGTTTCCTCTGGGTAATCTGGTTTCCTCCCACAATCTAAAAATATACTGGTAGATTAATTGGTTCTGAAAAAAAATTAATCCTAGTGTGACTGTGAATGTGTGTGCCTGTATGTACATGTGGTATGGAATATGAATTGTAAGCTCCACTGAGGCAGGGACTGATGTGAATGGGCAAATATTCTCTGTACAGTGCTGCGGAATATGTGTGTGCTATATAAATAATTGGTAACAATAATAATGTCTGTGACATGTATACAGACACCACACAATGAGATGTCTGCAATGTGCCCAATATACTTCAGTGTATGTTATGAACATGTACATGACACACAGTAGCGGATCTTGCCACGGACATGTACATGACACACAGTAGCGGATCTTGCCATGGGCAAGCAGGACTTTTGCCCGGCGCGCCGCCTTCCGGAGGGCGCCGCACCAGGGCAAGATCCGCTGCTGCTGTGCCCCCCGCTGCCCGCTGCCCCCTGCTGCCGCTGTGAAGGGAAACTAGACGCGTACGCATCTAGTTTCCCTTCGTGGAGAGGTCCTTTACTGTGCGGTGCGCGATGACGTCATCGCGCACCGCACATCATTTCAGTCAGTACAGGGGGCGTAAATGACCACGCCCCCTGTACGAAGCCACGCCCCTATTGTTGCCCTGGGCGCACAGCGCCCAAGAACCGGCCCTGATGACACACAGAGAGAAACATAATACAGTTATCAATATTAATCTTTTGGTGATTTTTGCTGCAGGACTTAAATCTACAAAAGCTGGCAAATGGGTTTGGAAAGCCAGGGAATGGGACAAATGTCATCACATTACAGTTATCACTGAGTAAATAGACAGACCTTCAGACATGCAGATTTGAGTAGAAAATGCCTGTTTATCTTGCAAATAGAGTCTCCATAGAGCCTGCCACAGGCACTTCCTGATAAGGGGACAACACAGTGTGTTTGTCCTCAAACTTGGATAACAGATGTATGGAGATTGTGTTAATTACTATAGAATGAGAATATTCTTTATCCTTCTAACTATTCATTAGCATGCTATGACTTGCATATGAAAAACAAAGGAATGGGGCTGCAGGACAGTACACAGACGCACAGACACGTGCTTCAAAGTCTTTCATTTCTACAAAACAAACATAGGTAGAATCATTGACTTGTAAATGAGAGGAGTTGGAATTTGAAACAATGAATGAAACAAACAATTTAATCAGGAAAACAATCAGACATCCAGTTTCTGCAACAACAGAAAA
Source organism: Pseudophryne corroboree (assembly GCF_028390025.1). Classification (NCBI taxonomy): domain Eukaryota; kingdom Metazoa; phylum Chordata; class Amphibia; order Anura; family Myobatrachidae; genus Pseudophryne; species Pseudophryne corroboree. Next base: position 103,324,397 of record NC_086454.1, on the reverse strand, counting down.
TATTGTCATAAGAAATTGCTGACTATTGTGCAATGCTGCTGTGACATTCTCTCATGATCATATCCAATAAAAATGCAGTTTACGTAAACACAATATGACTACAACTATGAAAAGAAATGTGTGAAGCATTCAAGTATAGTGTGTACCACCGACCAATAAATACTGTAAAAGATAGATAGATAGATAGATAGATAGATAGAGATGTAGTTGGAATCCCGACGGTCGAAATCCTGACGGTCAAGATACCGATGCCGGAATCTCGACCACCAGAATGTCGGCAGTGCCGTTGGCGCCACAGCTATTCCCACTCCTGGGTGTCCACGACACCCATGGAGTGGGAATAGAACCTGTGCCCACTGAGCCCACAGCGTGGTGGTCTGACGGTCGGGATTCCGGCGTCAGTATTTTGACCGCTGGGATTCCGACCGCCGGGATCCCGTACCCAACCCGATAGATTAGATAGATAGAGATGTAGTTAATTTGCCGGCAGTTGGGATCGCAGCTATCAGGAAACCACGACACCCATAGAGTGGGAATAGAACCTGTGGCGAGCGCAGCGATCCCACAAGGGGACTCTTTGCACTCGCCCCACTGCCGGCATACTGGCGGCCGGGATGTCATTGTTGGTATACTGACGGCCGGCATCCCAGCTGTTGGTAAATCATGACAGACAGACACTGACTGACTTCTTAGCACCCTAGGCAAATCTTCAGCTGTCTCCCCCTCCCCCCAAAATCAAAAACAAAAAATAAGAATTTACTTACCGATAATTCTATTTCTCATAGTCCGTAGTGGATGCTGGGAACTCCGAAAGGACCATGGGGAATAGCGGCTCCGCAGGAGACTGGGCACAAAAGTAAAAGCTTTAGGACTACCTGGTGTGCACTGGCTCCTCCCCCTATGACCCTCCTCCAAGCCTCAGTTAGGATACTGTGCCCGGACGAGCGTACACAATAAGGAAGGATTTTGAATCCCGGGTAAGACTCATACCAGCCACACCAATCACACCGTACAACTTGTGATCTGAACCCAGTTAACAGCATGATAACAGAGGAGCCTCTGAAAAGATGGCTCACAACAATAATAACCCGATTTTTGTAACAATAACTATGTACAAGTATTGCAGACAATCCGCACTTGGGATGGGCGCCCAGCATCCACTACGGACTATGAGAAATAGAATTATCGGTAAGTAAATTCTTATTTTCTCTGACGTCCTAGTGGATGCTGGGAACTCCGAAAGGACCATGGGGATTATACCAAAGCTCCCAAACGGGCGGGAGAGTGCGGATGACTCTGCAGCACCGAATGAGAGAACTCCAGGTCCTCCTCAGCCAGGGTATCAAATTTGTAGAATTTAGCAAACGTGTTTGCCCCTGACCAAGTAGCTGCTCGGCAAAGTTGTAAAGCCGAGACCCCTCGGGCAGCCGCCCAAGATGAGCCCACTTTCCTTGTGGAATGGGCTTTTACAGATTTTGGCTGTGGCAGGCCTGCCACAGAATGTGCAAGCTGAATTGTGCTACAAATCCAACGAGCAATAGTCTGCTTAGAAGCAGGAGCACCCAGCTTGTTGGGTGCATACAGGATAAACAGCGAGTCAGATTTTCTGACTCAAGCTGTCCTGGAAACATATATTTTCAGGGCCCAGACTACGTCCAGCAACTTGGAATCCTCCAAGTCCCTAGTAGCCGCAGGTACCACAATAGGCTGGTTTAAGTGAAACGCTGAAACCACCTTAGGGAGAAATTGAGGACGAGTCCTCAATTCTGCCCTGTCCGTATGAAAAATTAGGTAAGGGCTTTTATAGGATAAAGCCGCCAATTCTGAGACACGCCTGGCTGAAGCCAGGGCTAACAGCATTACCACTTTCCATGTGAGATATTTTAAGTCCACAGTGGTGAGTGGTTCAAACCAATGTGATTTTAGGAACCCCAAAACTACATTGAGATCCCAAGGTGCCACTGGAGGCACAAAAGGAGGCTGTATATGCAGTACCCCCTTGACAAACGTCTGAACTTCAGGAACTGAAGCTAGTTCTTTCTGGAAGAAAATCGACAGGGCCGAAATTTGAACCTTAATGGACCCTAATTTTAGGCCCATAGACAGTCCTGTTTGCAGGAAATGCAGGAAACGACCCAGTTGAAATTCCTCTGTAGGGGCCTTCCTGGCCTCACACCACGCAACATATTTACGCCAATACGGTGATAATGTTGCACAGTTACATCCTTCCTGGCTTTGATCAGGGTAGGGATGACTTCATCCGGAATGCCTTTTTCCTTCAGGATCCGGCGTTCAACCGCCATGCCGTCAAACGCAGCCGCGGTAAGTCTTGGAACAGACAGGGTCCCTGCTGGAGCAGGTCCTTTCTTAGAGGTAGAGGCCACGGGTCCTCCGTGAGCATCTCTTGAAGTTCCAGGTACGAAGTCCTTCTTGGCCAATCCGGAGCCACGAGTATAGTCCTTACTCCTCTCCTTCTTATGATTCTCAGTACCTTGGGTATGAGAGGCAGAGGAGGGAACACATACACTGACTGGTACACCCACGGTGTTACCAGAGCGTCCACAGCTATTGCCTGAGGGTCCCTTGACCTGGCGCAATATCTGTCTAGTTTTTTGTTGAGGCGGGACGCCATCATGTCCACCTTTGGTTTTTCTCAACGGTTCACAATCATGTGGAAGACTTCTGGGTGAAGTCCCCACTCCCCCGGGTGGAGGTCGTGTCTGCTGAGGAAGTCTGCTTCCCAGTTGTCCACTCCCGGAATGAACACTGCTGACAGTGCTATCACATGATTTTCCGCCCAGCGAAGAATCCTTGCAACTTCCGTCATTGCCCTCCTGCTTCTTGTGCCGCCCTGTCTGTTTACGTGGGCGACTGCCGTGATGTTGTCCGACTGGATCAACACCGGCTGACCCTGAAGCAGAGGCCTTGCTTGACTTAGGGCATTGTAAATGGCCCTTAGTTCCAGGATATTTATGTGCAATGACGTTTCCATGCTTGACCACAAGCCCTGGAAATTTCTTCCCTGTGTGACTGCTCCCCAGCCTCTCAGGCTGGCATCCGTGGTTACCAGGACCCAGTCCTGAATGCCGAATCTGCGGCCCTCTAGAAGATGAGCACTCTGCAACCACCACAGGAGAGACACCCTTGTCCTTGGAGACAGGGTTATCCGCTGATGCATTTGAAGATGCGATCCGGACCATTTGTCCAGCAGATCCCACTGAAAAGTTCTTGCGTGGAATCTGCCGAATGGAATCGCTTCGTAAGAAGCCACCATTTTTCCCAGGACCCTTGTGCATTGATGCACTGACACTTGGCCTGGTTTTAGGAGGTTCCTGACTAGCTCGGATAACTCCCTGGCTTTCTCCTCCGGGAGAAACACCTTTTTCTGGACTGTGTCCAGAATCATCCCTAGGAACAGCAGACGTGTCGTCGGAATCAGCTGCGATTTTGGAATATTTAGAATCCACCCGTGCTGTCGTAGTACTACTTGAGATAGTGCTACTCCGACCTCTAACTGTTCCCTGGACCTTGCCCTTATCAGGAGATCGTCCAAGTAAGGGATAATTAAGACGCCTTTTCTTCGAAGAAGAATCATCATTTCGGCCATTACCTTGGTAAAGACCCGGGGTGCCGTGGACAATCCAAACGGCAGCGTCTGAAACTGATAGTGACAGTTCTGTACCACAAACCTGAGGTACCCTTGGTGAGAAGGACAAATTGGGACATGGAGGTAAGCATCCTTGATGTCCAGAGACACCATATAGTCCCCTTCTTCCAGGTTCGCTATCACTGCTCTGAGTGACTCCATCTTGAATTTGAACCTTTGTATGTAAGTGTTCAAGGATTTCAGATTTAAAATAGGTCTCACCGAGCCGTCCGGCTTCGGTACCACAAACAGCGTGGAATAATACCCCTTTCCCTGTTGTAGGAGGGGTACCTTGATTATCACCTGCTGGGAATACAGCTTGTGAATGGCTTCCAATACCGCCTCCCTGTTGGAGGGAGACGTTGGTAAAGCAGACTTCAGGAACCGGCGAGGGGGAGACGTCTCGAATTCCAATTTGTACCCCTGCGATACTACCTGCAGGATCCAGGGGTCCACTTGCGAGTGAGCCCACTGCGCGCTGAAATTCTTGAGACGGGCCCCCACCGTGCCTGAGTCCGCTTGTAAGGCCCCAGCGTCATGCTGAGGACTTGGCAGAAGCGGGGGAGGGCTTCTGTTCCTGGGAAGAGGCTGCCTGCTGCAGTCTTTTTCCCCTTCCTCTGCCCCGGGGCAGATATGAGTGGCCTTTTGCCCGCTTGCCCTTATGGGGACGAAAGGACTGAGCCTGAAAAGACGGTGTCTTTTTCTGCTGAGAGGTGACCTGGGGTAAAAAGGTGGATTTCCCAGCCGTTGCCGTGGCCACCAGGTCCGATAGACCGACCCCAAATAACTCCTCCCCTTTATACGGCAATACTTCCATATGCCGTTTGGAATCCGCATCACCTGACCACTGTCGCGTCCATAACCCTCTTCTGGCAGAAATGGACAGCGCACTTACTCTTGATGCCAGAGTGCAAATATCCCTCTGTGCATCTCGCATATATAGAAATGCATCCTTTAAATGCTCTATAGTCAATAATATACTGTCCCTGTCCAGGGTATCAATATTTTCAGTCAGGGAATCCGACCAAGCCACCCCAGCACTGCACATCCAGGCTGAGGCGATTGCTGGTCGCAGTATAATACCAGTATGTGTGTATATACTTTTTAGGATATTTTCCAGCTTCCTATCAGCTGGTTCCTTGAGGGCGGCCGTATCAGGAGACGGTAACGCCACTTGTTTTGATAAGCGTGTGAGCGCCTTATCTACCCTAGGGGGTGTTTCCCAACGCGCCCTAACCTCTGGCGGGAAAGGGTATAATGCCAATAATTTTTTAGAAATTAGCAGTTTTTTATCGGGGGAAACCCACGCTTCATCACACACCTCATTTAATTCATCTGATTCAGGAAAAACTACGGGTAGTTTTTTCACACCCCACATAATACCCTTTTTTGTGGTACTTGTAGTATCAGAAATGTTCAAAACCTCCTTCATTGCCGTGATCATGTAACGTGTGGCCCTACTGGAAAATACGTTTGTTTCCTCACCGTCGACACTGGAGTCAGTGTCCGTGTCTGGGTCTGTGTCGATCATCTGAGGTAACGGGCGCTTTAGAGCCCCTGACGGTGTTTGAGACGCCTGTACAGGCAATAACTGATTTGCCGGCTGTCTCATGTCGTCAACAGTCTTTTGTAAAGTGCTGACGCTATCACGTAATTCCTTCCATAAGACCATCCAGTCAGGTGTCGACTCCCTAGGGGGTGACATCACTATTACAGGCAATTGCTCCGCCTCCATACCATTTTCCTCCTCATACATGTCGACACAACGTACCGACACACAGCACACACACAGGGAATGCTCTGATAGAGGACAGGACCCCACTAGCCCTTTGTGGAGACAGAGGGAGAGTTTGCCAGCACACACCAGAGCGCTATATATATACCGGGATAACCTTATATAAGTGTTTTTCCCTTATATAGCTGCTGTATAGATTTATCTGCCAAATTAGTGCCCCCCCCCCCTCTCTTGTTTTACCCTGTTTCTGTAGTGCAGGACTGCAGGGGAGAGTCAGGGAGCTTCCCTCCAACGGAGCTGTGAGGGAAAATGGCGCCAGTGTGCTGAGGAGATAGGCTCCGCCCCCTTCTCGGCGGCCTTTCTCTCGCTTTTTTAAGGAAAAACTGGCAGGGGTTAAATGCATCCATATAGCCCAGGAGCTATATGTGATGTATTTTTTGCCATCTAGGGTGTTTTTATTGCGTCTCAGGGCGCCCCCCCCCCAGCGCCCTGCACCCACAGTGACCGGAGTGTGAAGTGTGCTGAGAGCAATGGCGCACAGCTGCGGTGCTGTGCGCTACCTTATTGAAGACAGGACGTCTTCTGCCGCCGATTTCCCGGACCTCTTCTGTCTTCTGGCTCTGTAAGGGGGCCGGCGGCGCGGCTCTGGGACCCATCCATGGCTGGGCCTGTGATCGTCCCTCTGGAGCTAATGTCCAGTAGCCTAAGAAGAAGCCCAATCCACTCTGCACGCAGGTGAGTTCGCTTCTTCTCCCCTTAGTCCCTCGGTGCAGTGAACCTGTTGCCAGCAGGATTCACTGAAAATAAAAAACCTATACTTAAACTTTTTCACTAAGCAGCTCAGGAGAGCCACCTAGTGTGCACCCTTCTCGTTCGGGCACAAAAATCTAACTGAGGCTTGGAGGAGGGTCATAGGGGGAGGAGCCAGTGCACACCAGGTAGTCCTAAAGCTTTTACTTTTGTGCCCAGTCTCCTGCGGAGCCGCTATTCCCCATGGTCCTTTCGGAGTTCCCAGCATCCACTAGGACGTCAGAGAAACATAAAAACAGCCCCTCAGGTGAAAAGTCAGTGTCTTATAAGTGCCTCTTATCTCCTATATATTAGCCCAGATCTGTGACTTTGTGACTCATTTGTTAATGCTGGGCGGAGTCACAACACTGGGCGGAGTTACAGATCTGGCCTAATAGGTTACAGACAGTTACAGACACCACACAAACACCCATCACCACACCTCCAATTACTGTCCGACCCTCGCCCCGACCAAGGAGACCGACCCCCCTGCACCGCCCCATCCTTCTCACCCGTCCGTCTCACATGCGTGGGTCATCAGCGGCGTGTGGTGCCGGGAGCACCGACTCCCCTTGCACCGCCCTGTCCTTCTCACCCGTTCCACTCACGCGGGTGATCAGCGGCGTGTGGTGCCGGGAGCACCGACCCCCCCCGCACCGCTCCCTCCTCCTCACCCATTCGTCTCACGCGGGTGATCAGCGGCGTGTGGTGCCGAGAGCCAGTAAGAGCCGCCCGCCGCCTTCCTCCTCCCCTCTCCTGGCTTGGCTGCTGCTGTGTGTACGCTGGGTGCTGTGCAGCAGGAGGCGGCAGCCACCGCTCAGGAGAGCACAGCGCACAGCGAATCGATAGCAGGCAACCCCCACCCCGAGGCCTGCGGTTTATCGCCATCCCTGCCCCCGCCTACCAGGCTGGAGCAGCCGGCCCTGCAGCTGCATGAGTGGAGCGCCCGGGTCCGGCCTCGGCACCGCACAATGAGCTGCCCCCATCATTCTCTGCCTGGTGTCAGCGACTCGCCGGGGAAGTGTCCCATCCAGCTGCACCAGGGTCACTGCTGCTGCCACCCACTCACATGCAATGTCCCTGCTGCTGACACAATGGCTGGGCAGGGGGCCCTGCCACTAGATGAAGATGGCCATTACTTATATCCTGCAGCTAGGGGGACATTGTGACATGTGGGGTCATACATGGCCGTGTACATGTGTCTGCAGCTACGTGTGCGTGTGTGTGTGTGTGTGTGTGTGTGTGTGTGTGTGTGTGTGTGTGTGTGTATGTAGGGCAGTACTCTCTGGTACAATGTAAAATTTCTCTATCCGCGGCACCCCCGCATCCACCCCTCGCCCAACCCGCGGCACCTCCGCACCCGCCCCTCCATCAACCGCAGCATCTCCAGACCCCTTGCCCCATCCGCCGCACCCACATCCCTCCCCCACCGCCCCACCTCCGGAACCTCCTGCCCCACCTGTGGCACCTCCACACCCGCCCCTCCACCAACCGCAGCGTCTCCATACCTCCTCACCCATCCGCGGCACCCCCGCACCCGCCCCTCCACCAACTGCATCTCCAGACCTCTTCCCCCATCCGCCGCACCCACGTCCCTCCCCCACCCGCCCCACCTCCAGAACCTCCTACCCCACCCGTGGCACCCCCGCACCCACCCCTCCACCAACCGCAGCATCTCATACCTCCTCACCCATCCGCTGCACCACCGCACCAACCCTTCCCCCAACCACGCCACCTCCGTACCCCCTACCCCACCTGCGGCACCCCCGAACCCGCCCCTCCTCCAACCACAGCGCCTCAAGACCCCCTCCACCATCCACAGCCCCCCCTCCCCATCGCAAGGGGCTACGCCCTCTTCACCATCGGACGCCCCTTCGTTGTGCAATATTTAACCACTAACATGACTAGGAATGCAGGTAATACTCCATCTCCTGCATAATAGCCCAGAGTGACTGTGTGGCTAACGCTGGCCATGGCTAGGAGCTCTCATTGGGTTAGCACCAGGGTAAATCCTCCCCCTGGTGACGTCAGAGGTCACTTCACAACTTATTAGTGGCAATGTCAGATAGCGCTGCTGCGGCTGTGTGTAGGGCCCGCGCCTCCGCCACCAGAGTAACATGCACGTGCTGTGGCACTCTGGACCGCCGTTTAGCCTCTGCCGAGCTGCTCCCGCTGCCCGGAAGCCGTGCCATGGAGGGAGCACCGTAGCGTGTCACCGCGGCTGGCTCATCTGCATGCTGCGCTACATCACCAAGGAGAGGGGGCGTCTCCACACAGGAGACTACCAGCTGGACTTCAGTAAGCAGTGTGCTGCTGCTCTCCCCTTTCCTGCTGTGCACAACACATGGCCTGGCTCTGCGGCGCCATGTGCCACCTATGCTGTGCCTGTGTCCCCTATACTGTCACCTCTGCGGTGCACCACCTGGATGCACCTCATGCAATCCCGCACCCCTCCCAACCGCAGCACCACCACACCCTCCCCTACCCGCGGTGGAACACCTGCATCCGCCCTTCCCCCAACCACGCAACCCCCGCACCCAGCCCTCCCCCACCCACTGCACCCGCTCAACCACCCCACCCGCAGCACCCCCGCTACCCCCCTCACCGCCACCACGGTGGTTCAGGACTCTCCCCCACTCGCCGCTCCCCTGGACACCCTCCCCCATCCACGTCTATCCCGCACCCGACACTCCCCCATCCACAGCACCTCCGGCCTCCTCCCCCATCCGCCCCCCCTTCACCCTCCTCCATCCGCAGCATCCCCCTCATCCACCCCTCCACCGCCCTTAGCACTCCCGCAACCACCCCTCCCCCACCTGCGACACCCCTGGCCCCCCTCCACCATCCGTGTCTCCCCCGCACCCGCCACACCCCCAACCACAGCACCTACTAGGTGATTCATCATGCCCTGCGTGCGCAGTTCACACAGTCGCAAGGGGCTATGGCCCCTTAACCATCACACGCCCTTTATCTGCATACTATTTAACCAATTACACAATTATGTGTGGAGGTAATACTCTATATAATCAACATATTGCATGCCCAAAGGCCGTGCAAAGCTTAAGGGGGCGTAGCCCCTTGCGACGGTGTGAAGAACGCCCGTAGGGTGCGATGAACCACCTAGTGTGTGTATATATATATATATATATATATAAAATCAAATGTATAAGTGCGCGCTCAGGTGGGCCAATGTATTCTGTAATTATATATTTTAAAAATTATTTTAAAAGAATAATTTAATACAAACACACATTTTCAAATGCATTCCTCACAATCATGAGTGGCTGCTGATAGCTATTTGTGACAATTAAAATATGTTAAAAATAAAAGTAATCAGCGCCTATTAATGCCCAGAAAATGGAAGTGGGAACATAAAGTGCAGTTTGGTGATTTAGTGATGTTTAGGAAATGGACGAGCACTTATCTCAGATGAGAATCTTCAGTCCTCAGACCAGTATAATCACAGTAATATGGAAAAAATGAAGAAAAACACCAGATAGTGTGTACCGTTTTAACCTATATGCACTTATAACATTTTTCTACTGGGTGGGTGTTAAATGGAAAACATCCCAAAATATCACACTCCACAGTGTTATAGTAGAAAGAGATTTTTCACATTTAATAAGTACATAAAATATATCCAGGGTTAAAACGAGCAGGTATCACACGTACAAGAAACAAATGATTTAAAAGCTTATCTGTCCATCAAAAGATGGTCCAGGGTAACTCCCGACACGTTTAGTACCTCTGGGACATTATCCCTATGATGAAGTCTTGCTTTAAAGACGAAACGCGTCGGGATTTACCCTGGACAATGTAACATTGTGCATAAAGTACATCATGTATATATATGTAATTGCGGGAGGGGGGAGACATGTAACATGCACAATGCAATTGTGGTGGGGCGGGGAGGTGTATGGTGTGGGACACCTGCTGGAGCCTGCAATCTCTGGGGGGGCGGTTAACATGAGAATGTCTGAAATCTTGGGGGGGATAGTAACATGCTGGACCCTGCAGTCACGGCGGGGGGGGGGGGGGGGGGGGGGTCGGCGGGTTACCTGCGGGTGTCTGCAATCACGGGGGGTGGTGATTAATATGAGGGAGCACAACCTTCGGGAGTCTGTAGGGGGGCTTGGAGTAACACGTGGGTGGCAGGAGCCTGCATTCATGGTGGGGGGGTTGGCGGGTTACCTGCAGAAGTCTGCAATCACGGGGGGGGGGTGAGTAGCATGTGGGAGCGCAACCTTCGGGAGTCTGTAGGGGGGCTGGGAGTAACGCGCGGGCGGCAGGAGCCTGCACTCACAGTGGGGGATAAACTGCAGGAGTCTGCAATCGCGGGGGTGGGGAGTAACGGGTGTAGTACAGCTGACCGGCGGTCTCCTGACCGCCGGTCAGCTTACCGACGCCGGGATACCGGCAGCTTACCGACGCCGGGATCCCGGCGGGGAGGGCGAGTGCAGCAAGCCCCTTTGCGGGCTCGTGGCGACCTGCGGCATGGGTTCTATTCCCACTCTATGGGTGTCGTGGACACCCACGAGTGGAAATAGTCCCTGTTGGTCGGCATGCCAACCATCGGGACAGTGACCCGTCGGGCTGGTGGAGGAGGTCATGTGACTGTCGGTCAGCTGACCGGCGGTCACATGAATACCACCCGGGAGTAACACGTGGGAGCATGCACTCGTGTAGGAGGAGGGCTGGTGAGAAACATGCTGGTGCGTAACCTTCAGGAGTCTGTCGCGGGGGAGGGGGGTGGGTATAACACGCGGGCGGCGGGAGGCTTCACTCGAGGTGGGTGGTAAACTGCAGGAGATTCTGCAATCGTGCGTGGGTGGTGGTGGGGAGTAACATGCGGGAGCATTCACTCGCGGAGGAGCGGGTAGAGTAACCTGAGGGAGTCTACAATCACGTGGGGGCGGTGGGTGTCTAACATGCAGAAGCCAGTTGCACTTACACAAATGAGCCGACTGATTACAGTTGAGGGCATGCTTCATCTCTGCTCCTCATCTCTTAAAGAAGAGGAGGAGCTCAGGTGAGCTAAGGGAATGATGAGAAAAGCATTCTTTCATCGGCAGTGTGCAGTGCCGCCCACCAGTGACAGGCGTTCACAGGCAGCTGCCTAAAGCTGCCTAATGGTGGCACCGGCCCTGGATAGACAAATTAAGTTTTAGATATGAGACGGAAATATTTATTATGACAAGTTTCTGACATTTGCTGTCAAATAGAAATAATCCATCCAAGCCTGTGTGGCAGCACTCAGTACACTCAGTGTACAAGAAATAAGGAAAATAACCAATACAAGCCAATGTTTTGCTGATTTCTCATTTTATCAAGGTTGAATGCATAGCTACTAACCTTTATCACCTCTATCCATGCCCTGCCACGCCTCCCACATGTATGTGGGTGGTGGTCTCTGATGACATCATCACTGGAGCCAGATAATTGAGCGTGGGTATAGAGAAATCTTTTATAGCATTAAAAGATTGGCACAGTACTACAAGCAGCCTAGCCAAGATTACATACAATAGTTTTCTTGATGTCAAAATTATCATTAAAAATGTCAAGGTCCTCACATCTTTGTACACACAACCTACAGTCAAGAACGCATTACTTCTTTTCAGTAGTCATCATCCAAAACTACTAAACAGTGGTTTACCATTTGCCCAATTTTTGAGGGTAAAAAAGCTCACTAGTGACCCAGAAAACACCATTATATAACTCAACTCTATATTAGAAAAATTTGTGCAAAGGGGGTACTCTAGGAATGAATAAGAAACCACCAAAAGTAGGGTTCTCTATATGATATGTGAGTAAACTCTTGTAGCTGAACTATAAAGGTATTTGTTATTGATACCTATTAGAGATGAGTGGGTTTAGTTCCCTGAGAACCAACCCCCCCCCCGAACATCACACTCCAAGCTCAGATCCGAGTCCGGCTCGGGACTTCCAGCCAGACTCGGAAACCAGAACGACGCAAAACGTCATCATCCCACTGTCGGAAACTCGCAGGTTTTGGATCCCATATAAACAGCTGCACATTCGCCGCCATTTTCACACCGGACTTGGAGAGTGAGGGAGACAGACCTCTGTCTCTCTCTGTGGGTGGTGGCATCGGGTAGGGTTAGTGTGTGCTCTGAAGGGATGCTACTGCAGTCACTGTGGTGAACATGTGCTGTTTTTGGGGTGCTGTCCTGGCTATCCTGGCTGGCACTGGCTGTCCCTGATTTTTCATGTGCTGCAGCTGTGTTGCTGTCCTTGCTGTCACTGTGTTGTACAGGGTGCAGGGGCACTGTCCTCCTGTATGCTGGAAAATATAGGGGTGCTGCTGTCCCTGTATGTTGTAAAAAATCAGGGGTGCAGTTGTTAAAAATTAAAAGCACACCGCTCCTGTATGCTATAAAATATTGAGGTGCTGCTGGTCCTGCATGATATAAAAATTCAGGGGTGCAGTTATTAACAATTAAAAGCAAACTGCTGTATGCTGTAAAATATAGGGGTGTTGCTATTCAAATAACATTACACTGGCCCTGTATGTTGTAAAAATTCAGGGGTGCAGTTGTTAAAAATTAAAAGCACACTGCTGTATGCTGTAAAATATAGGGGTGTTGCTATTCAAATAGCATTACACTGGCCCTGTATGCTATAAAAATTCAGGGGTGCAGTTGTTAAAAATTAGAAGCACACTGCTGTATGCTGTAAAATATAGGGGTGTTGCTGTTCAAATAACATTATACTGGCCCCGTATGCTTAAAAATTTTTAGGGGTGCAGTGAAAATCAATGTACACTGCCTCTGTCTTGTATGCTGTAATAATTCTAGGGTGCAGTGAAAATCAATGTACACTGGCACTGTCTTGTATGCTGTAATAATTCTAGGGTGCAGTGAAAATCAATGTACACTGGCACTGTCTTGTATGCTGTAATAATTCTAGGGTGCAGTGAAACTCAATGTACACTGGCCCTATCTTGTATGCTATAATTATTCTTGGGTGCAGTGAGAATCAAAGTACACTGGCTCTGTCTTGTATGCTGTAATTATTCTAGGGTGCAGTGAAAATCAATGTACACTGGCCCTGTTTTGTATGCTGTAATTATTATAGGGTGCAGTGAAAATCAATGTACACTGGCCCTGTTACGTATGCTGTAAAATTACAGGGGTGTTGTGAAAATACAGGGGTGCTGGTACTATCTGCTGTTGTGTTTTCTAGTCCTGAACTTCACTACACTGTATGAGAAGAGGAGGGTCCTACCACCATTTGCACGCCCCCTGCAAGTGCTGGGAGGAGCATCGCCAGTCCAGTTGCTGATATTGAGATTGAGGCTGTCACTGTAGAAGTACACCAAGATTTGGAGTATATGGGTGTAGTTGGCGCTGCGCAGGAAGTTGACGATGAAGATTCTGATGGTGATGTGGTTTGTTTGAATAAGGCACCAGTGGAGACAGTTGTTGGCCATGGGATGAAAAAGCCCATTGTCATACCTGGGCAAAATACCAAAAAAGCCAAAAAGGTGTGAAATTATTCCTCCACAAATCCGGACAACAGGTGTAAAGCCATCTGTTGCCTTTGTCAATCCATAATAAGTAGGGGTAAGGATGTTTACCACCTTGGAACATCCTCACTTATACGTCATCTGCAGTGCATTCATCATAAGTCATTGTCAAGTTCAGAAACTTTGGGTAATAGCGTAAGCAGTCCACTGACACCTAAATGATGTGGTTTGGTTTGTTTGAATATTATTTCTCTGTGAGGATGAGGATGTAAACACTGAAGGAGGGAGGGATCTGAGGATGAAGACGACATTTTGCCACTGTAGAGCCAGTTTGTGCAAGGAGAGATTAATTGCTTCTTTTTTGGTGGGGACCCAAACAAACCAATAATTTCAGCCACAGTCATGTGGCAGACCCTGTCGCTGAAATGATTGGTTTGTTAAAGTGTGCATGTCCTGTTTATACAACATAAGGGTGGGAGGGAGGGCCCAAGGACAATTTTATCTTGCACCTCTTTTTCTTCTTTGCATTATGTGCTCTTTGGGGACTAGTTTTTAAAAGTGCCATCCTATCTGATACTGCAGTGCCACTACTAGATGGGCCAGGTGTTTGTGCCACTTACTTGTGTCGCTTAGCTTAGTCATCCAGCTACCTCATTGCACCTCTTTTTTCTCTTTGCTTTATGTGCTCTTTGGGGCCCAGTTTTTAAAACTGCCATCATGTCTGACACTGCAGTGCCACGCTTAGATGGGCCAGGTGTTTGTGCCGCACACTTGTGTCGCATAGCTTAGTCATCCAGCTACCTCATTGCACCTCTTTTTTTTCTTTTTTATTATGTGCTCTTTGGGGCCTAGTTTTTAAAAGTGCCATCCTGTCTGACACCACAGTGCCACTCCTAGATGGGACAGGTGTTAGTGCTGCCCACTTGTGTCGCTTAGCTTAGTCATCCAGTGACCTTGGTGCAACCTTTGACCTAAAAACAATATTGTGAGGTGATCAGAATAGACTGGAAATGAGTGGAAATGAATGTTATTGAGTTTAATAATACCGTAGGACCAAAATTACCCCCCAAATTCTGTGATTTTAGCTCTTTTTATAATTTTTTCAAAAATCATCCAGATCCAAAACCAAAACCTGAAAGGGTGGTTCTGGCAAAACAAATTCAGATCCAAAACACAAGCTGGGATCCAGATGCAAAACCAAAACACAAAACCCGAAAAAGTGCACGACGCACATCTTTATAATGTGATCCAGAGGCAGAACTATCAGTTGTGCAGCCAGTGCAGTGCACCGTGGGGCCCACTGCCATCAGCATTTCCAGCAGGTCAGCCAGGGAATGTGGTTAAGATGTCGACTGTCGAGATCCCAGCAGTCAGAATACCAACGCCACAATCCCGACACTCATCAGAATGTTAATGACAGAATCGCGAAAGCCGGCATCTCGACCATATGTATAGCGGGTGGGTTAGGGCTGGTTGGGAGGTGATGTTTAGATGCCACCCAGGGGGAAGGGGGGCGTTAGTGTTAGGCTGCGGGGGGGATGGGGGGGGGGGTTGGTTTTGGGTAAGGCATCACCAAGGAGGTTAGGTTTAGGCACTAAGGGGGAGGGTTAGGGTAAGGCTGTGGGGAATGGGGGTTAGGTTTAGGCACCACTGGGGGGAGTTTAGGCACTAAGGGTGAGGTTAAGGTTAGGCTGTGGGTAGGGTGGTTTAGGACTAGGGGGTAGGAGAGGGGGGTAACATACTTACCTCAGCCCTGTCAGGATTTCAAACATCAGGATGCCAGCATCGGTATTGTGACCGCTGGCATCCCATACGGCAGTCAAACATACTAAACCATAGCCAGGTACTACTGATGAGTCAGAATGACTCATTATAGTACCTGTGGCCACCTCAATAACAAAGAAGTAAAATTAGGTATCCCCTCCCCTCATCTCACCCCAGTTCCTCCACCTTCTGTTGCCACTCAAGGGTCTAAAGACCTTAGGGTTAAAAACAGGCCAGAGAGGAGCTATCCACCTACACCAGCCAGCCCTGTCAGTTGCTTTCCTCCCAACTGCCGTGGCAAAGAAGATGCGTACAGAATAGGTAAGTACAGATCACTACTGTGGCATAATGTGCATAAGGGGCACTACCATGGCATAATGTGAATATGCCAGAAGGGCCATATGCCAGAAGGGCCAATGGCCTGTTAGGCCAGTCCGGCCACACTGAGATCCAGGATGGCCACTCACAGCACAGCTTTCTGACATCCCTCCATGCCCAATATGTAGCTGTATCAATGTAAGATAGGGGAATATTACGAGATGCCCAACAAGCAGTAGGCATGTCCCCTGTAACATGCATGCACAATACATGCCAGGGCTGAAAAGCCCCAGTCCATCCCTTATGTGCAGTGTGTATGTATGTACATTGTTTGTATGTGTGCAGTGTTTCAGTGTGTGTGCAGTGTGAGCAGTAGGGGGGAGGGGGTGATGTGGGGTGGTTATGGGGCAGTGAGCTCTCATGAGAGCAATGTGATCAGTAGAGGGGCAGTAAGGGTTGGGGGAGCAGTGAAGCTGGAAGGGGGCAGTGAGCGGTGGAGGAGCAGTTATGTGGGCAGAGATGTATGATGGGGTAGTGAGCTGGGGGGGAGAAGTAAGGCGTGAGGGGGAAGTGTGAGCTGTTGGGGATCACCACACGTATTATGTCCAGTACCTGCTCTTTGTCAGTGGTTCTGCTTGTTGCCAGGGGTTATGCTCATTGTCAGGGGTTCTGCTTCTGCTTCTTGTAAGGGGATTTCCCCCACCCCCACACACAGGGTGCTGCTGACTCTGTCGCTGCTGCGGGTCTGATGTCACGGCGGGGGCCGCTGTTTGCCCCTGCCTGCTTTAACTATTAAAAACGTCCCTCCCAAAATGTCTGACCCCTCAGAGGAGACAGTTATTAAAGATACTAGAGGAGGTCTCCTCTAGTATTTTTTAATAACTGTCTCCTCTGAGGGGGCGGTCATTTCTGGAGGGATGTTTTCAATAGATTGCTGCAGGCGGACGGGAACTGACGGGGACGAACGGTGGTGAGGGTAAGGAGGTGGGCAGGTGGTGGCATGAGCGGCCCCGGCCCTCCCCTTTCTGTCAGAGAGGCCTGGCTGGGGGAAAACTGTGCCCCCAGTACCCACCTGATGGCAGCCATACACACATAGCTTGATAAAGGGTCCTGAGCAGATCTGAAATGCTGCTGCCTCTTGCACCAATTAAACACAAGTATTTTATGAATGCAAACTGTTTTCAGAGTACTGTTCCTGCACAAATATCTTCAATATGTTTGGGCATCTGCAAGAATATCTGAACATCTGGAGTGCCCACCTCTACCCAAATATATATATTTACAAAAAAATATAGAGGGTACCACAAAACATTAAATATAGCTAGACAAAAATGTATCCAACCGACCATAAATACAATCTCTTTGAAGTGCAAATGTTGTTGTTGTCCCAATTTTCTGATTTTGAGGTCCAGCTGGCAAAATACAGAGCATCGCAATCCAAAAAGGTTCAGATACCAAAGTCGCTTTTTCAAATGGATTTTTGATGGAGGGCTAACCTCAAAATAAATAACTAGAATATAAGGCCTGATTCAGATTTGTGTGCTATGCCGATGTTTTTGCCATTTTCAGTGTATATTCTGTCAGCTGCGATGATGTATTCAGAGAAACATGGCACCTGCATCGCTGCTGTTGAATCCAGTCTGCGTAGCCATATGGCTACTCGAGCAGCCAATGTTCCTTATTTCTGCGTTTAGGCAGTGTACACAATTGCGAATGAGTTGCGATGACTCTGGTGGAAGTCTCATTTCATTTGTGGCTGGCAGCTTCACTTGCTAACATTAGCAGTTCCATAGCCTAAAAAATTAGAAAATCACAATTGCTTAAGTGTACAACTCTGATTCAGACCATTAGTGTAATTCTGTATAATAAGGCTCCAAGTGGAATTAAACAATAAATACTCATTCTAAAGCTCAGAAATCTCCAGGCATATCAGAGGAATCTATCTGGCCAAAGAAATCAAATACAATTCCACGATAGACATTCAACCACATCAATTTCATGAAAAATGAAATCATCATGGTGCAGTATATTGGTAAGATGGAAAAATGCAGTAGGGATTCTTACCTATAGAAGGTAAATTAAAACTTGGTAGTAGTAAAGGTGGCCATACATTAAGCCGACGTATCACATGCATCCTCGCATGCGATACCTCGTCAACGCCTCGCTGGCGGCTATATCTCATACAATACATCGTATGCGGTCATTTTGCATACCATTTACTGCCTCGGGATACGATGTATACTTGGTGCAGCAACGACAATCTCTGGATCTGATCCGATGTACATGTCGGAATCAGAAGTAAATTACACATGATTTGACACTTTTCATACAAATTATCATCCCAATGCATCAAAATCGTGTAGAAAAGGGCCAAATCATACAAAAGTATTGAGATCTTGACATGAATTTCATCATAACTTCCAACCATGAAACAATTTACCACCAATATTACCTTAATGGAAACATTAAAATAGCTATTAGAAGTAGCTGCCTGTACTTCAATGTAACAAAAGAATTGCTTATCTGAAGCACAGTATGAAAGGTCCTCAACCAGATAACATTGAAAGTGATCCAGAAAGAGGTCATGGTTGGGTGTCCCATGGAGTCCCAAAGCATTTAATACGGTGTGTGTATTTATTTATTTTATATATATATATATATATATATGTATGTGTATATATATATATATACATATATATATATAAGTTCCAAACAGTCCACACTCTGGCCTTTCAAGTATATGCTGGGGTGACTTCCATTATAGTGATAGGTATTGGTCTATCACTTTCCAATATACATCCAAAAGTAAAGGAGCACTCACCAGTCTTCAAAAGCAAGTTTTCTTTATTTTCAGTGGATCATATGAAACAGGGGTGTATCGACGTTTCGGTCCCCAGTTAGGACCTTTGTCAAGAACATCTAGTATTGGAAATAGCCCCTATTTATACCCAAATGTGGCCCTCCCACCAATCATCCAATTAGAGGGATCCCAAATTTTATACATTAAAATACAAACATAGTACAACAAATACAAACAAGACTTACTAACATATAACAATAAATGTGCAAATCTTACTTTAAAATCGTATATCCATTGTGAACCGCCATATAGAATGCTATAATCACTACAAAAGCGGCGTGCGTTCCACTGCGTCCCGTACTTCCGGTCTGTGGAACGCACGCTCCGGTCACATGACCGGAAGTGTGTATTGAAAGCTAGTGTAGATAAACTTAGAGTGCTCTGCAGATCTCAGTACTTCCTGTCTCTGGAACGCACGTTCCAGTATCCTATCGGGGAGTAATAAGTTTATATAAATAATTGCCTCCGTTATGATAGTGGTCAATAGTCTAAAACGAGATACTAAAAAGTATTAGACTGCTGTGATTATTACAGAAGCAGCGTGCGTTCCACTGCGTCCCGTACTTCCGGTCTGTGGAACGCACGTTCCGGTCACATGACCGGAAGTGTGTACTGAGAGCTGGTATAGATAAGCTTAGGGTGCTCTGCAAATCTCCGTACTTCCTGTCACTGGAGCGCAAATTCCAGTATCTTATCAGGAAGTGATAGATATATGTAAACAGTTGCCTCCGTTGTCATAGCGATCAATAGTCTAAAACGTGATTCTAGGAGCATTCATATATTAGCAAGTATCACCATGGATATATGTATCTCAAACAAGGCCATATTTGGCTAATATTACAAAGACTCTGGTATGATTACATTCTAATAGTGTAAAACTATACTGTTGTTATCTAGTTTATCTGTCAACAAACTTCAACAATTAAGGGCATGGGCACAGACCATCCTTATTATGGAAATCCAAAGTCGCAGAAAAAAATATATGATAATAGGAAAAACAAAAAGTAAAAAGTAAAAAATAAAAAATAAAATAAAAATAAGAATAAAAATATGTATTTATTGAAGATGTGAATTTAGAGGATTATTCCAAAAATATTCCATAGTGAATGCCTTCATTTAGGCCTCGCGGGCGAATAGTGTCAAGCCGGTAGATCCATGATGCCTCTCGTTGCAACAATAATTTTGCTCTGTCTCCTCCCCTTTTCAGGGGTAATATCCGATCTATGATCATGCATTTGAGTGATGCCAGAGTATGCTTCGCTTCATAGAAATGCCTTGCAACAGGCTTGTCTGAATGTCCAACACTTAGTGCTGTTCTGATGGATAGGCGATGATTCGCCATTCTTTCTCTAAATGGACGAATCGTTTTGCCCACATACATCAGAGAGCATGGGCACATAAGTATGTAAATGATAAAATCAGACATACAGCCTACTCGCTGCTGAATCTTAATTTTCTTTCCAGTATGCGGATGATGGAAATATTCACCAGAATTCATACTTCTGCACGTAGTGCAGTTGACACATCGATAGCACCCCATTTTCTGTGGTTGTAACCATGAGTCAGAGTCAGATTTTAGTGATCTATCAGGTTGCATAAGTATATCTTTCAAATTTCGCCCCCGTTTGAAGCTAATTAGAGGCTTAGTTGGTAGATATTTGTTGAGAGCTGGATCACTTTTCACCACCGGCCAGAGATCTTTTACTGCTTGTCGTACTGCCGAACCTGCAGTGTCAAATGTCGTAGTGACCACAAATGGATTTTGCACCTTCTGTTGTTTCCTCCGATTTCCAGAGGAGAAGATCTTCCGTGCTTTATGCAAGCAGTTGTTGATAATCTGTTCGCTGTATCCTCTAGAGAAAAATCTCAATTTCATCTCTTCAAGTTGTATATTGGCTGTATCTGGGTCTGAATTGTTGCGAAGTACTCGCAAGAATTGTGAGACCGGCATGTTTAGTTTAAGAGAACCAGGATGGTAACTTCCAAACTGCAGCAGAGTATTGCGATCCGTGGACTTCCTGAATAGTCTGTGTCCATACCCAAACTCTGTGGCATAGATGGTGACATCTAAAAAATTAATTTCATTCCTACTGAACTCCATAGTCAGCCTGATTGGAGAATCCAAATCATTAAGGCTTTTCAACATATTTTGCAGTGCCACCTCATTATTTGTCCAAATCAGAAATATGTCGTCTATAAAGCGACGGTAGAAGCCGATACTATCTCCAAACAGTGGGAGTATCTGTGTATTCTCATAGGTATCCATAAATAAATTAGCATACGATGGCGCAATGTTGCTTCCCATCGCAGTACCAGCTGTTTGGAGATAGTATCGGCCGCCATATTGAAAATAATTGCACGTTAGAGTTAATTCCAACAAATCAATCAAAAATTCAATCGGTGGTGAACCCGTGTGTGTTCGAGATAAAGCTCGACGAACAGCCATCAGTCCTTCATTGTGTGGTATAACAGTGTATAAGGACGCCACGTCCATCGTCACCAGGATTCCATGTTTGGATGCCGGAAGTACCTTTATCATTTTCAAGAAGTCATCTGTGTCCTTTATGTAGCTCACTGTGTTTTTCACACATTTCTGTAAAAAGCTATCTAAGTACTGTGCCACAGGTGAAAATAAAGAGTTACGGGCCGATATGATTGGTCGGCCCGGAGGTTTCACTAACGTCTTGTGTATCTTAGGCGTCAAGTACAAGATGGGACAAATAGGGTATTCAGTTTTGAGAAAAGATAATGTATCGGCATCTATCCAACCATTATTGAAACCTATATCTAGACTAGTGTCTAAACGTTTTTTAAAAGATGTTGTAGGGTCTCCCCCTAATAGCTTGTATGTGTTACTATCTGACAGTTGTCTAGTGGCTTCATTGTCATAATCCTTAGTATCTAGTACCACCACCGCGCCCCCCTTATCGGCTGGGCGTATTGTCAATAAAGGATTATTTTTCAAATCTCTAAGTGCTTTTTTCTCAAGAGGATTTAAGTTAAATCTCATATGTTTTTGTCTGGAGAGTGATTCCTGTATATTGCAATCCAGTAACCTGGTAAAAGTTTTGATACTTGGGTTTAATGAGGGTGGGTCATACGTACTCTTCTTTTTAAATTTTATTTTAGTGTAATCCATTTTACTGGTGTTTTGAAACTTTTCAGTAAGTCTTAGTTTTCTGCCTAGTTTGAATTTATCAACCGACCACCGAAATTTATCAAATCTAGGTGTTGGTATAAAGCTCAATCCCTTGGATAATAAACTTATCTCAGGTTCAGTGAGTTTGTGAGATGATAGGTTGATTACCGAGTCTTCGGAGGTTTTGTTGTCTTCTTTTTTTCTGTATTTGCCCCGCCTGAGGTGGGGCCTTCTGCGTTTAAAGCAGAGTTATTAATTTTTGAACGAGTATTAGCCCTTGGTAAAGGTGGTTTACCAGTGGTCTGGGAGTCCGAAGAATCCCTATCAGAGGATGAAAAACTATCAAATTGGGATTGATTATATTGGTGTTTATTGTTTCTGCGTCTAAAGGGTACTGAATTATCACTGCCTGTGAGCCACCTGTAGACTCTGTGGTCCTTGTAATCACGTTCAACTTTGATCAACTTAGCTCTTTTAAATGTCACTAGATCTTTGTGATATTTATCAATTTGATCTTTGAGTTTACTAAGCCACTGTTGTGAGCTATCTGCTTGTAAAATATCAATTGCTACAGCACGAGAGGCAGTCAATTCAGTTCTCACTTTCTTTAGATCAACCCCAACTTCTTCTATTACAAGTAGAAGTAAATCGAAAGAGCATTTATTAAGAACCGTGCACCACTTGCTGCAAAAGGCTGGATTACTTCTACCAATTGTCGGGGTATTTTTTATACGAAAACCCCTAGGTAGCTGTTTTTTGCGATAGTAATCTGATAGAAATTGCCCATGCAGCAAGAGGTCCACTTCCTTCTTTTGTAGATTTAATAATTTATGGTACAAATCTAATGCACTTTCTGCCGGTAGTTTCTCAAAATCACTGAACTCAGATAGCACCCTTTCCGCATCCTCATCTGTCAGTGCTAATAGTTCATGTTCAGCTGAAAATAACAGTTCAGCTGATACCAGATTATCCATATGAAAAAGGGACAAATACAGTTTTAAGGAAAAAATATATACATACACTTTATACTGATGTTTAAGTGACCCAAACAATTCAGAAAAAATTTAGACCATCAATGCCACAGAGTAAATTGAAAAAAATGAAAAAGAAAAAAAGAAAAAAGAAAAAAGAAAGAAAAATTATACGGAAAAATCAAAAGTCCAGAGTCCTGTAAAGATCTTCTCCTCTGGAAATCGGAGGAAACAACAGAAGGTGCAAAATCCATTTGTGGTCACTACGACATTTGACACTGCAGGTTCGGCAGTACGACCAGCAGTAAAAGATCTCTGGCCGGTGGTGAAAAGTGATCCAGCTCTCAACAAATATCTACCAACTAAGCCTCTAATTAGCTTCAAACGGGGGCGAAATTTGAAAGATATACTTATGCAACCTGATAGATCACTAAAATCTGACTCTGACTCATGGTTACAACCACAGAAAATGGGGTGCTATCGATGTGTCAACTGCACTACGTGCAGAAGTATGAATTCTGGTGAATATTTCCATCATCCGCATACTGGAAAGAAAATTAAGATTCAGCAGCGAGTAGGCTGTATGTCTGATTTTATCATTTACATACTTATGTGCCCATGCTCTCTGATGTATGTGGGCAAAACGATTCGTCCATTTAGAGAAAGAATGGCGAATCATCGCCTATCCATCAGAACAGCACTAAGTGTTGGACATTCAGACAAGCCTGTTGCAAGGCATTTCTATGAAGCGAAGCATACTCTGGCATCACTCAAATGCATGATCATAGATCGGATATTACCCCTGAAAAGGGGAGGAGACAGAGCAAAATTATTGTTGCAACGAGAGGCATCATGGATCTACCGGCTTGACACTATTCGCCCGCGAGGCCTAAATGAAGGCATTCACTATGGAATATTTTTGGAATAATCCTCTAAATTCACATCTTCAATAAATACATATTTTTATTCTTATTTTTATTTTATTTTTTATTTTTTACTTTTTACTTTTTGTTTTTCCTATTATCATATATTTTTTTCTGCGACTTTGGATTTCCATAATAAGGATGGTCTGTGCCCATGCCCTTAATTGTTGAAGTTTGTTGACAGATAAACTAGATAACAACAGTATAGTTTTACACTATTAGAATGTAATCATACCAGAGTCTTTGTAATATTAGCCAAATATGGCCTTGTTTGAGATACATATATCCATGGTGATACTTGCTAATATATGAATGCTCCTAGAATCACGTTTTAGACTATTGATCGCTATGACAACGGAGGCAACTGTTTACATATATCTATCACTTCCTGATAAGATACTGGAATTTGCGCTCCAGTGACAGGAAGTACGGAGATTTGCAGAGCACCCTAAGCCTATCTATACCAGCTCTCAGTACACACTTCCGGTCATGTGACCGGAACGTGCGTTCCACAGACCGGAAGTACGGGACGCAGTGGAACGCACGCTGCTTCTGTAATAATCACAGCAGTCTAATACTTTTTAGTATCTCGTTTTAGACTATTGACCACTATCATAACGGAGGCAATTATTTATATAAACTTATTACTCCCCGATAGGATACTGGAACGTGCGTTCCAGAGACAGGAAGTACTGAGATCTGCAGAGCACTCTAAGTTTATCTACACTAGCTTTCAATACACACTTCCGGTCATGTGACCGGAGCGTGCGTTCCACAGACCGGAAGTACGGGACGCAGTGGAACGCACGCCGCTTTTGTAGTGATTATAGCATTCTATATGGCGGTTCACAATGGATATACGATTTTAAAGTAAGATTTGCACATTTATTGTTATATGTTAGTAAGTCTTGTTTGTATTTGTTGTACTATGTTTGTATTTTAATGTATAAAATTTGGGATCCCGATGATTGGTGGGAGGGCCACATTTGGGTATAAATAGGGGCTATTTCCAATACTAGATGTTCTTGACAAAGGTCCTAACTGGGGACCGAAACGTCGATACACCCCTGTTTCATATGATCCACTGAAAATAAAGAAAACTTGCTTTTGAAGACTGGTGAGTGCTCCTTTACTTTTGGATGTATATTGGAAAGTGATAGACCAATACCTATCACTATAATGGAAGTCACCCCAGCATATACTTGAAAGGCCAGAGTGTGGACTGTTTGGAACTTATATTTGTTTCAACATATAGTTGAGACGTTATGTCCGGCACCAGGCTAAAAGGATTGAATGTTTTATGAAATAATTTTTTTCAACCGGATTAACTACTTGGCATGTATAAATACAATGGCTCTTTACAGGACTCTGGACTTTTGATTTTTCCGTATAATTTTTCTTTCTTTTTTCTTTTTTCTTTTTTCTTTTTTTCTTTTTCATTTTTTTCAATTTACTCTGTGGCATTGATGGTCTAAATTTTTTCTGAATTGTTTGGGTCACTTAAACATCAGTATAAAGTGTATGTATATATTTTTTCCTTAAAACTGTATTTGTCCCTTTTTCATATGGATAATCTGGTATCAGCTGAACTGTTATTTTCAGCTGAACATGAACTATTAGCACTGACAGATGAGGATGCGGAAAGGGTGCTATCTGAGTTCAGTGATTTTGAGAAACTACCGGCAGAAAGTGCATTAGATTTGTACCATAAATTATTAAATCTACAAAAGAAGGAAGTGGACCTCTTGCTGCATGGGCAATTTCTATCAGATTACTATCGCAAAAAACAGCTACCTAGGGGTTTTCGTATAAAAAATACCCCGACAATTGGTAGAAGTAATCCAGCCTTTTGCAGCAAGTGGTGCACGGTTCTTAATAAATGCTCTTTCGATTTACTTCTACTTGTAATAGAAGAAGTTGGGGTTGATCTAAAGAAAGTGAGAACTGAATTGACTGCCTCTCGTGCTGTAGCAATTGATATTTTACAAGCAGATAGCTCACAACAGTGGCTTAGTAAACTCAAAGATCAAATTGATAAATATCACAAAGATCTAGTGACATTTAAAAGAGCTAAGTTGATCAAAGTTGAACGTGATTACAAGGACCACAGAGTCTACAGGTGGCTCACAGGCAGTGATAATTCAGTACCCTTTAGACGCAGAAACAATAAACACCAATATAATCAATCCCAATTTGATAGTTTTTCATCCTCTGATAGGGATTCTTCGGACTCCCAGACCACTGGTAAACCACCTTTACCAAGGGCTAATACTCGTTCAAAAATTAATAACTCTGCTTTAAACGCAGAAGGCCCCACCTCAGGCGGGGCAAATACAGAAAAAAAGAAGACAACAAAACCTCCGAAGACTCGGTAATCAACCTATCATCTCACAAACTCACTGAACCTGAGATAAGTTTATTATCCAAGGGATTGAGCTTTATACCAACACCTAGATTTGATAAATTTCGGTGGTCGGTTGATAAATTCAAACTAGGCAGAAAACTAAGACTTACTGAAAAGTTTCAAAACACCAGTAAAATGGATTACACTAAAATAAAATTTAAAAAGAAGAGTACGTATGACCCACCCTCATTAAACCCAAGTATCAAAACTTTTACCAGGTTACTGGATTGCAATATACAGGAATCACTCTCCAGACAAAAACATATGAGATTTAACTTAAATCCTCTTGAGAAAAAAGCACTTAGAGATTTGAAAAATAATCCTTTATTGACAATACGCCCAGCCGATAAGGGGGGCGCGGTGGTGGTACTAGATACTAAGGATTATGACAATGAAGCCACTAGACAACTGTCAGATAGTAACACATACAAGCTATTAGGGGGAGACCCTACAACATCTTTTAAAAAACGTTTAGACACTAGTCTAGATATAGGTTTCAATAATGGTTGGATAGATGCCGATACATTATCTTTTCTCAAAACTGAATACCCTATTTGTCCCATCTTGTACTTGACGCCTAAGATACACAAGACGTTAGTGAAACCTCCGGGCCGACCAATCATATCGGCCCGTAACTCTTTATTTTCACCTGTGGCACAGTACTTAGATAGCTTTTTACAGAAATGTGTGAAAAACACAGTGAGCTACATAAAGGACACAGATGACTTCTTGAAAATGATAAAGGTACTTCCGGCATCCAAACATGGAATCCTGGTGACGATGGACGTGGCGTCCTTATACACTGTTATACCACACAATGAAGGACTGATGGCTGTTCGTCGAGCTTTATCTCGAACACACACGGGTTCACCACCGATTGAATTTTTGATTGATTTGTTGGAATTAACTCTAACGTGCAATTATTTTCAATATGGCGGCCGATACTATCTCCAAACAGCTGGTACTGCGATGGGAAGCAACATTGCGCCATCGTATGCTAATTTATTTATGGATACCTATGAGAATACACAGATACTCCCACTGTTTGGAGATAGTATCGGCTTCTACCGTCGCTTTATAGACGACATATTTCTGATTTGGACAAATAATGAGGTGGCACTGCAAAATATGTTGAAAAGCCTTAATGATTTGGATTCTCCAATCAGGCTGACTATGGAGTTCAGTAGGAATGAAATTAATTTTTTAGATGTCACCATCTATGCCACAGAGTTTGGGTATGGACACAGACTATTCAGGAAGTCCACGGATCGCAATACTCTGCTGCAGTTTGGAAGTTACCATCCTGGTTCTCTTAAACTAAACATGCCGGTCTCACAATTCTTGCGAGTACTTCGCAACAATTCAGACCCAGATACAGCCAATATACAACTTGAAGAGATGAAATTGAGATTTTTCTCTAGAGGATACAGCGAACAGATTATCAACAACTGCTTGCATAAAGCACGGAAGATCTTCTCCTCTGGAAATCGGAGGAAACAACAGAAGGTGCAAAATCCATTTGTGGTCACTACGACATTTGACACTGCAGGTTCGGCAGTACGACAAGCAGTAAAAGATCTCTGGCCGGTGGTGAAAAGTGATCCAGCTCTCAACAAATATCTACCAACTAAGCCTCTAATTAGCTTCAAACGGGGGCGAAATTTGAAAGATATACTTATGCAACCTGATAGATCACTAAAATCTGACTCTGACTCATGGTTACAACCACAGAAAATGGGGTGCTATCGATGTGTCAACTGCACTACGTGCAGAAGTATGAATTCTGGTGAATATTTCCATCATCCGCATACTGGAAAGAAAATTAAGATTCAGCAGCGAGTAGGCTGTATGTCTGATTTTATCATTTACATACTTATGTGCCCATGCTCTCTGATGTATGTGGGCAAAACGATTCGTCCATTTAGAGAAAGAATGGCGAATCATCGCCTATCCATCAGAACAGCACTAAGTGTTGGACATTCAGACAAGCCTGTTGCAAGGCATTTCTATGAAGCGAAGCATACTCTGGCATCACTCAAATGCATGATCATAGATCGGATATTACCCCTGAAAAGGGGAGGAGACAGAGCAAAATTATTGTTGCAACGAGAGGCATCATGGATCTACCGGCTTGACACTATTCGCCCGCGAGGCCTAAATGAAGGCATTCACTATGGAATATTTTTGGAATAATCCTCTAAATTCACATCTTCAATAAATACATATTTTTATTCTTATTTTTATTTTATTTTTTATTTTTTACTTTTTACTTTTTGTTTTTCCTATTATCATATATTTTTTTCTGCGACTTTGGATTTCCATAATAAGGATGGTCTGTGCCCATGCCCTTAATTGTTGAAGTTTGTTGACAGATAAACTAGATAACAACAGTATAGTTTTACACTATTAGAATGTAATCATACCAGAGTCTTTGTAATATTAGCCAAATATGGCCTTGTTTGAGATACATATATCCATGGTGATACTTGCTAATATATGAATGCTCCTAGAATCACGTTTTAGACTATTGATCGCTATGACAACGGAGGCAACTGTTTACATATATCTATCACTTCCTGATAAGATACTGGAATTTGCGCTCCAGTGACAGGAAGTACGGAGATTTGCAGAGCACCCTAAGCTTATCTATACCAGCTCTCAGTACACACTTCCGGTCATGTGACCGGAACGTGCGTTCCACAGACCGGAAGTACGGGACGCAGTGGAACGCACGCTGCTTCTGTAATAATCACAGCAGTCTAATACTTTTTAGTATCTCGTTTTAGACTATTGACCACTATCATAACGGAGGCAATTATTTATATAAACTTATTACTCCCCGATAGGATACTGGAACGTGCGTTCCAGAGACAGGAAGTACTGAGATCTGCAGAGCACTCTAAGTTTATCTACACTAGCTTTCAATACACACTTCCGGTCATGTGACCGGAGCGTGCGTTCCACAGACCGGAAGTACGGGACGCAGTGGAACGCACGCCGCTTTTGTAGTGATTATAGCATTCTATATGGCGGTTCACAATGGATATACGATTTTAAAGTAAGATTTGCACATTTATTGTTATATGTTAGTAAGTCTTGTTTGTATTTGTTGTACTATGTTTGTATTTTAATGTATAAAATTTGGGATCCCTCTAATTGGATGATTGGTGGGAGGGCCACATTTGGGTATAAATAGGGGCTATTTCCAATACTAGATGTTCTTGACAAAGGTCCTAACTGGGGACCGAAACGTCGATACACCCCTGTTTCATATGATCCACTGAAAATAAAGAAAACTTGCTTTTGAAGACTGGTGAGTGCTCCTTTACTTTTGGATGTACATATATATATATATATTCGTTCAAACAATTAATCAGGGGGCGCTAACAATCACTTCCCATTAAACCAGCACTACAATTGACCACATATATGGATAATAACAATTTATTAAAAGCACAATCCGCTGTTAGAGATAACAAATACACAAATCAATAATTAGTGTCATAGATGAAATGAAGGGTATTTTTTCTCTCTTCAACCCTGACGCGTTTTGTCCTTTGCGGACTGCTTCAGAGGGATGTTCAAAATAGCTATAAAATCAATCCAAAATTGACAATCAAAGGAAACACCAGGCCCGTTGGCCCATTTTACAGTACAGATTTGTTGGACAATTTCATAAAATGGGACCTCTATCCATGGTACGTAAGGGTCCAATCAAATAAAAGCAAATAAATATCCCACTTTGGGTGAACTTCAATAATAAGTGAAAATCTCCACAGATGGAAAGACCTAGTTCAAGTGTGCTCCTGTGTGCTCTCCCAAAGTGCAAGACTTGACTTGCACTTTGGGAGAGCACACTTGAACTAGGTCTTTCCATCCCATTTTATGAAATTGTCCAACAAATCTGTACTGTGAAATGGTCCAACGGGCCTGGCGTTTCCTTTGATTGTCAAATTTGGATTGATTTTATAGTTATTTTGACCATCCCTCTGAAGAAGTCTGCAAAGGACGAAACGCATCAGGGTAGAAGAGAGAAAAAATACTCTTTATTTCATCTATGACACTAATTATTGATTTGTGTATTTGAAAGGGCTATCTCTAACAGCAAATTGTGCTTTTTATAAATTGTTATTATCCATATATATGGTCAATTGTATTGCTAGTTTAATGGGAAGTGATTGTTAACGCCCCCTGATTCATTGTTTGGAGGAGTGTTTTCTTTGGTCCCAGCTAATAGTAGGACCGTTTCAGAGGGCAGCAACAATACAGCACAGGATGAGGGTGTTTTCGGCTTATATATATATATATACACTGCTCAAAAATATAAAGGGAACACTAAAATAACACATTCTAGATCTGAATGAATGAAATATTCTTATTAAATACTTTGTTCTTTACATAGTTGAATGTGCTGACAACAAAATCACACAAAAATTATCAATGGAAATCAAATTTATTAACCCATGGAGGTCTGGATTTGGAGTCACACTCAAAATTGAAGTGGAACAACACACTACAGGCTGATCCAACTTTGATGTAATGTCCTTAAAACAAGTCAAAATGAGGCTCAGTAGTGTGTGTGGCCTCCATGTGCCTGTATGACGTCCCTAAAATGCCTGGGCATGCTCCTGATGAGGTGGCGGATGGTCTCCTGAGGGATCTCCTCCCAGACCTGGACTAAAGCATCCGCCAACTCCTGGACAGTCTGTGGTGCAACGTGGCATTGGTGGATGGAGTGAGACATGATGTCTCAGATGTGCTCAATTAGATTCAGGTCTTGGGAACGGACGGGCCAGTCCATAGCATCAATGCCTTCGTCTTGCAGGAACTGCTGACACACTCCAGCCACATGAGGTCTAGCATTGTCTTGCATTAGGAGGAACCCAGGGCCAACCACACCAGCATATGGTCTCACAAGGGGTCTGAGGATCTCATCTCGGTACCTAATGGCAGTCAGGCTACCTCTGGCGAGCACATGGAGGGCTGTGCGGCCCCCCAAAGAAATGCCACCCCACACCATTACTGACCCACTGTCAAACCGGTCATGCTGGAGGATGTTGCAGGCAGCAGAACGTTCTCCTTGGCATCTCCAGACTCTGTCACGTCAGTCACATGTGCTCAGTGAGAACCTGCTTTCATCTGTGAAGAGCACAGGGCGCCAGTGGCGAATTTGCCAATCTTGGTGTTCTCTGGCAAATGCCAAACGTCCTGCACGGTGTTGGGCTGCAAGCACAACCCCCACCTGTGGACGTCGGCCCTCATACTACCCTCATGGAGTCTGTTTCTGATCGTTTGAGTAGACACATGCACATTTGTGGCTTGCTGGAGGTCATTTTGCAGGGCTCTGGCAGTGCTCCTCCTGTTCCTCCTTGCACAAAGGCGGAGGTAGCAGTCCTGCTGCTGGGTTGTTGCCCTCCTACGGCCTCCTCCACGTCTCCTGGTGTACTGGCCTGTCTCCTGGTAGCGCCTCCATGATCTGGACACTACGCTGACAGACACAGCAAACCTTCTTGCCACAGCTCCCATTGATGTGCCATTCTAAATGAGCTGCACTACCTGAGCCACTTGTGTGGGTTGTAGAGAGGTCATACAGGGACGTGGAGGCCACACACACTACTGAGCCTCATTTTGACTTGTTTTAAGGACATTACATCAAAGTTGGATCAGCCTGTAGTGTGTTTTCCCACTTTAATTTTGAGTGTGACTCCAAATCCAGACCTCCATGGGTTAATAAATTTGATTTACATTGATAATTTTTGTGTGATTTTGTTGCCCGCACATTCAACTATGTAAAGAACAAAGTATTTAATAAGAATATTTCATTCATTCAGATCTAGGATGTGTTATTTTAGTGTTCCCTTTATTTTTTCGAGCAGTGTATATATATATATATATATATATATATAATGAGTACATGGACCGGCACTCCACCTTCTCAGCCTGGGGGGGTCATTCCGAGTTGTTCGCTCGCTAGCAGTTTTTAGCAGCCGTGCAAACGCTATGCCGCCTCCCACTGGGAGTGTATTTTAGCTTAGCAGAAGTGCGAACAAAAGGATCGCAGAGCGGCTACAAAATAATTTTGTGCAGTTTCTGAGTAGCTTCAGACCTACTCAGCGCTTGCGATCACTTCAGACAGTTCAGTTCCTGTTTTGACGTCACAAACACGCCCTGCGTTTGCCCAGCCACACCTGCTTTTTTCCGAACACTCCCTGAAAATGGTCAATTGACACCCAGAAACGCCCACTTCATGTCAATCACTCTGCAGCCAGCAGTTCGACTGAAAAGCTTCGCTAGACCTTGTGTAAAACGACATCGCTCGTTGCAATAGTACGACGCGCGTGCGCATTGTGCCGCATACGCATGCGCAGAAGTGCCATTTTTTCGCCTGATCGCTGTGCTGCGAACAAATTCAGCTAGCGATCAACTTGGAATGACCCCCTATGTTGCTCCGATGCCCTCTTAAAGAAGATGCATACTTTTTAACAGAGTAGCAGCACTCGGAGGCTGCGAGA
This sequence comes from Pseudophryne corroboree, assembly GCF_028390025.1. Taxonomy (NCBI): domain Eukaryota; kingdom Metazoa; phylum Chordata; class Amphibia; order Anura; family Myobatrachidae; genus Pseudophryne; species Pseudophryne corroboree. Next base: position 103,291,850 of record NC_086454.1, on the reverse strand, counting down.
AGTCAACGTGTATTTCACAAGAAACTCTCCAATGTTTCAGGGTATTCCAACCCCTTTGTCAAGGTGAACAAACAGTGTATAATGTAAACATTGTACCTTATAAGCTGAAGAATCCCGCCAAGTGCTTCACGGCCATCCGGCCACGCGCGTCCCGGCCATCCGGCCACGCGCGTCCCGGCTCTTCTTCCGGCTCACTGTGTGTGACGTAATCACACAAGCGCCGGGCAGTCATGGTATCTCTGGATGCTGACCGGCCAGCCCAGCCATCAATAAATGCTACTAAATAACATAAGGGACATTTGAAGTGACAACTGCAGCGAGGGTGTAAGCCGTGTTCTAGGACAAAAAAACGTCCTTGACATGAGCTGAAGATATTTATATATTCTGTCACATATATTTGCAATTTAATATTAGTAGAGTTACAGGCCAAATAAAGTGAGTTATAGCATGTTAAAGGGTAGAAATCCTAAAGGAAGCTCACATCTCACGTTCCCCTGTGGTGATATACTTGAGTAAATTCCCTAGTATAGATACCTAGAGTCTATACTGCCCATTGTAGTGTAAAGGCACTTTATTGAGACTAGTGACCTGCCCACACGTTGGTTTTGAACTTGGTTCTATATTATTGTGAATTTACCAATAATATATGAACATGAACTCACTGTAGCATATCAGTGAGCTGTATCTGTCACCAGCCTGGAGGTGTTATAGCTATATAGAGCAACCCTACGGGATGCCACTTTTCTCACTGTAGCATACCAGTGAATTGTTCTTTGATACCAGATTAGAAGTGTTATAATTATATAGGGCAACCCTAAGGGATGCCAACTTTTAACCCGTGCCCAAATAAAACATTTAAGATGGAGCAATTGGGTCACAACCTTTTATGATTTATGATCTTCAAGGTCTTATTTAAGCATTGAATGTTGTCTACACAGTAAATCTCACACTTAAATTGTTTTACTAGCTGTATACCCCTGATGAAGTCTTGATAGACGAAACGTGTAGGGTTCACCAATCAATACCTGCCATGTTCTAGTGTTTGAGAATTCCACCCAGAGCTCACACCTTTTGCTAAAGGTGAGGGTGGAGTACATTTCAACTTTCTGTACTTAGACATGTGTTTGGATTAATTGGGTCTATGTCATTATTCGTGTATTTTAATGCATTTTTAGAAGTAAAAGAAAAAGTTTGAACTATATATGTCTGATTTATTCATTTTGGGTGATTTTTGGTGAGAGGGTATATTTATAGGGAATCTTGCCCTGACCATCTGAGCACCAATTGGCTTTGACATATTGGTTATCGGATGATCCTTCGTGAACGGCTTCTTCTTGAATTGAATCTACAGTGACATATATATTAGTGCACCGGGATACTTGGTTTTGTTTTTATAGATGGAATACATATAAAGGTGCTGAACAATAGGGCACTAATTTGAAGGCACATTGGACCTAATTAAGACCTTTCGACGCCCAGACAGAGTGAATACCCACCCCGCGCAAGTCTGCGTATGCCTTGTGAAAAGCTTTGCAAATGCTGGTCAGCTGCAAATCCTTTTGCAATTCACTCACCATGTAATGATTTTTCCAGTCTGTGCGGTCTGTGCATAGGATAGGGCTTACTCCTACAGTGCGATAGAAACAGGCTATTCGGGGCTGGAGCTGACGTCACGCACTCTCCCTGAACACATTTGGGAACACCTGCATTTTTCCTGAAACTCCCAGAAAACGGGCAGTTACCAAACCCAAACGCCGGTTTCCTGTCAATCAACTTGCGTATGCCTAGCAATCAAAAAGGACGCTGGATTATTTTGCAGTGTGGCCTCGTACGTGCGAACTACGATCTGTACGCATGCGCAGTCGATTGATAATTTGACTGCAAATTCGCACATCAGCGTTCAGGTCTGAATTAGGCCCATAATCATGATGTTAATATAAGACTTGAAGGTGGTAGAATTAAGACATCACTATTTACTATGACGGACCATAATAATCTATTACACATGCAGTTTTCACCCAAAGGTCCAGATTTATCAAGCCTTGGAGAATGATAAATTGCACAGTGATAAAGTACCAACCAATCAGCTCCTAACTGTCATTTTTCAAACACAGCCTGTAACATGGCAGTTAGGAACTGGTTGGTTGGTACTTTATCACCATGCAATTTATCACTCTCCAAGGCTTAATAAATCTGGGTCTTACCTCTTAAAAGGGGCTTTCCATATTCACAATTATTACGTATCAGACGAAGGTGCTTAAACTGTGTAAAAGAGCACTTCTTGAAAATAAGGACGTTAGAAATGATAGCATGCTTATCCTATGGGTAACATAATTTAATAAAGTGAGTAGCGTCATACAAACCAATTAGGATCTCAAGTTAGGTGATAAAAAAATAAGAATTTACTCACCGGTAATTCTATTTCTCGTAGTCCGTAGTGGATGCTGGGTACTCCGTAAGGACCATGGGGAATAGACGGGCTCCACAGGAGACTGGGCACTCTAAAAGAAAGATTAGGTACTATCTGGTGTGCACTGGCTCCTCCCTCTATGCCGCTCCTCCAGACCTCAGTTAGGGAAACTGTGCCCGGAAGAGCTGACACAACAAGGAAAGGATTTGGAATCCAGGGTAAGACTCATACCAGCCACACCAATCACACTGTACAACTTGTGATAACCATACCCAGTTAACAGTATGAACAACAACTGATCCTCCTTGTACGGATGGCTCATAACAATAACCCTTTAGTGAAGCAATAACTATATACATGTATTGCAGAGAGTCCGCACTTGGGACGGGCGCCCAGCATCCACTACGGACTACGAGAAATAGAATTACCGGTGAGTAAATTCTTATTTTCTCTGACGTCCTAGTGGATGCTGGGAACTCCGTAAGGACCATGGGGATTATACCAAAGCTCCCAAACGGACGGGAGAGTGCGGATGACTCTGCAGCACCGAATGAGCAAACTCAAGGTCCTCCTCAGCCAGGGTATCAAACTTGTAGAATTTAGCAAATGTGTTTGAACCCGACCAAGTAGCAGCTCGGCAAAGCTGTAAAGTCGAGACCCCTCGGGCAGCCGCCCAAGAAGAGCCCACCTTCCTCGTGGAATGGGCTTTTACTGATTTAGGATGCAGCAGTCCAGCCGCAGAATGTGCCAGCTGAATCGTGCAACAGATCCAGCGAGCAATAGTTTGCTTTGAAGCAGGAGCACCCAGCTTGTTGGGTGCATGCAGGATAATTAGCTAGTCAGTTTTCCTGACTCCAGCCGTCCTGGAAACATAAATTTTCAAAGCCCGGACTACGTCCAGCAACTTGGAAGCCTCCAAGTCCCGAGTAGCCGCAGGCACCACAATAGGCTGGTTCAAATGAAACGCTGATACCACCTTTGGGAGAAATTGGGGACGAGTCCTCAATTCTGCCCTGTCCATATGGAAGATCAGATACGGGCTTTTACATGACAAAGCCGCCAATTCTGACACACGCCTAGCTGAAGCCAAGGCCAACAGCATGACCACCTTCCACGTGAGATACTTTAGCTCCACGGTCTTAAGTGGCTCAAACCAGTGTGATTTCAGGAAATCCAACACAACGTTAAGATCCCAAGGTGCCACTGGAGGCACAAAAGGGGGCTGAATATGCAGCACTCCCTTAACAAACATCTGAACTTCAGGCAGTGAAGCCAGTTCTTTTTGAAAGAAAATAGATAGGGCCGAAATCTGGACCTTTATGGATCCTAATTTTAGGCCCATAGTCACTCCTGACTGTAGGAAGTGCAGGAATCGACCCAGCTGGAATTCCTCTGTAGGGGCCTTCCTGGCCTCACACCAAGCAACATATTTTCGCCATATACGGTGATAATGTTTTGCTGTCACATCTTTCCTAGCTTTTATCAGCGTAGGAATAACTTCATCCGGAATGCCCTTTTCCGCTAGGATCCGGCGTTCAACCGCCATGCTGTCAAACGCAGCCGCGGCAAGTCTTGGAACAGACAGGGCCCCTGCTGCAACAGGTCCTGTCTGAGAGGCAGAGGCCATGGGTCCTCTGAGATCATTTCTTGTAGTTCTGGGTACCAAGTTCTTCTTGGCCAATCCGGAACGATGAGTATAGTTCTTACTCCTCTCTTTCTTACCATCCTCAGTACCTTGGGTATGAGAGGAAGAGGAGGGAACACATAAACCGACTGGTACACCCACGGTGTCATCAGTGTGTCCACAGCTATCGCCTGAGGGTCCCTTGACCTGGCGCAATATTTTTTTTAGCTTTTTGTTGAGGCGGGACGCCATCATGTCCACCTGTGGCAGTTCCCAGCGATTTACAATCTGTGTGAAGACTTCTTGATGAAGTCCCCACTCTCCCGGGTGGAGGTCGTGCCTGCTGAGGAAGTCTGCTTCCCAGTTGTCCACTCCCGGAATGAACACTGCTGACAGTGCTAGCACGTGATTCTCCGCCCATCGAAGAATCCTTGTGGCTTCTGCCATTGCCATCCTGCTTCTTGTGCCGCCCTGGCGGTTTACATGGGCGACCGCCGTGATGTTGTCTGACTGAATCAGTACTGGTTGGTTTTGAAGCAGGGGCTCCGCTTGCCTCAGGGCGTTGTAAATGGACCTTAGTTCCAGTATATTTATGTGTAGTGAAGTCTCCAGACTTGACCACTGTCCTTGGAAGTTTCTTCCCTGAGTGACTGCCCCCCATCCTCGGAGGCTTGCATCCGTGGTCACCAGGACCCAGTCCTGTATGCCGAACCTGCGGCCCTCGAGAAGATGAGCACTCTGCAGCCACCACAGCAGAGACACCCTGGCCCTTGGGGACAGGGTGATCAACCGATGCATCTGAAGATGCGATCCGGACCATTTGTCCAACAGATCCCACTGAAAGATCCTTGCATGGAACCTGCTGAAGGGAATTGCTTCGTAAGAAGCCACCATCTTTCCCAGGACTCGCGTGCAGTGATGCACCGACACCTGTTTTGGTTTCAGGAGGTCCCTGACCAGAGATGACAATTCCTGGGCCTTCTCCACCGGGAGAAACACCTTCTTCTGTTCTGTGTCCAGAATCATGCCCAGGAAAAGCAGACGCGTCGCAGGAATCAGCTGCGACTTTGGGATATTCAGAATCCAGCCGTGCTGTTGCAACACTTCCTGAGAGAGTGCTACGCTGACCAACAACTGCTCTCTGGACCTCGCCTTTATGAGGAGATCATCCAAGTACGGGATAATAATAATAACTGCTTTCTTCCGAAGGAGTATCATCATTTCGGCCATTACCTTGGTAAATATTCTCGGTGCCGTGGACAGGCCAAACGGCAACGTCTGGAATTGGTAATGACAGTCATGTACCACAAATCTGAGGTACTCCTGGTTAGGTGGGTAAATGGGGACATGCAAGTAAACATCTTTGATGTCCAGCGACACCATAAAGTCCCCCTCTTCCAGGCTTGCAATGACCGCTCTGAGCGATTCCATTTTGAACTTGAATTTCTTTATATAAGTGTTCAAGGACTTTAAATTCAGAATGGGTCTCACCGAACCGTCCGGTTTCGGTACCACAAACATTGTGGAATAGTAACCACTTCCCTGTTGAAGGAGGGGGACCTTGATTATCACCTGCTGGAGGTACAGCTTGTGAATTGCCGCCAGTACTACCTCCCTTTCCCTGGGAGCAGCTGGCAAGGCAGATTTGAGGTAACGGCGAGGGGGAGTCGCCTCGAACTCCAGCTTGTATCCCTGAGATACAATTTGTACAGCCCATAGATCCACTTGTGAGCGAACCCACTGGTTGCTGAAGTTTCGGAGACGCTCTCCCACCGCACCTGGCTCCGCCTGTGGAGCCCCAACGTCATGCGGTGGACTTAGTGGAAGCAGGGGAGGATTTTTGTTCCTGGGAACTGGCTGCCTGGTGCAGCTTCTTTCCTCTACCCTTGCCTCTGGCCAGAAAGGATGCTCCTCTGACCCGCTTGCCTTTCTGAGGCCAAAAGGACTGCACTTGATAATACGGTGCTTTCTTAGGCTGTGAGGGAACCTGAGGCAAAAAAGTCGACTTCCCAGCTGTTGCTGTGGATACGAGGTCCGAGAGACCATCCCCAAACAATTCCTCACCCTTATAAGGCAAAACCTCCATGTGTTTTTTAGAATCAGCATCACCTGTCCACTGCCGAGTCCATAATACTCTCCTGGCAGAAATGGACATTGCATTAATTCTAGATGCCAGCAGGCAAATGTCCCTCTGGGCATCCCGCATATATAAGACGACGTCTTTTATATGTTCGAGGGTTAGCAAAGCAGTATCCCTGTCGAGGGAATCAATGTTGTCTGACAGGGTATCAGTCCATGCTGCTGCAGCACTACACATCCAGGCTGAAGCAATAGCAGGTCTCAGTAGAGTACCAGAGTGTATATACACAGACTTCAGGATAGCTTCCTGCTTTCTATCCGCAGGCTCCTTTAGGGCGGCCGTATCCTGAGACGGCAGTGCCACCCTTTTAGATAAGCGTGTGAGCACCTTGTCCACTCTAGGGGATGTTTCCCAACGTAACCTATCCGTTGGCGGGAAAGGGTACGCCATCAGTAACCTCTTAGAAATCACTAGTTTCTTATCAGGGGAACTCCACGCTTCTTCACATAATTCATTTAATTCATCAGATGGGGGAAAAGTCACTGGCTGCTTTTTCTCCCCAAACATAATACCCCTCTTGGTGGTAACCGGGTTCCATCTACACTCGAGTCAGACTCCATGTCGACATCTGTGTCTACCATCTGAGCTAGCGGGCGTTTATGAGCCCCCGACGGCTTCTGAGTCGCCTGGGCAGGCGCGGGCTGAGACCCCGGCTGTCCCAAGGCTGCTGCGTCATCGAACCTTTTATGTAAGGAGTTGACACTGTCGGTTAAGACCTTCCACATATCCATCCAATCAGGTGTCGGCCCCGTCGGGGGCGACACCACATTTATCTGCCCCTGCTCCGCCTCCACATAACCCTCCTCATCAAACATGTCGACACAGCCGTACCGACACACCGCACACACACAGGGAATGCTCAGACTGAGGACAGGACCCCACAAAGTCCTTTGGGGAGACAGAGAGAGAGTATGCCAGCACACACCACAGCGCTATATAACACAGGGATTCACACCATAAAAAGTGATTTACCCAATAGCTGCTTAAATATCTTATTTGCGCCTAAATTTATGTGCCCCCCCTCTCTTTTTTACCCTTCTTGTATCAGGATACTGCAGGGGAGAGCCTGGGGAGCTGCTTCCAGCGGAGCTGTAAAGGGAAAATGGCGCTGGTGTGCTGAGGAAGAAGGCCCCACCCCCTCAGCGGCGGGCTTCTGTCCCGCGTTTTCTGTAACTTAATGGCGGGGTTTTTTACACATATACAGTTAACAGACTGTATTATGTGTATTTTATGCCAAAAGGTATTATAATTGCTGCCCAGGGCGCCCCCCCCCACCCCCCCAGCGCCCTGCACCCTACAGTGACCGGAGTGTGTGGTGTGCTGTGGGAACAATGGCGCACAGCTGCAGTGCTGTGCGCTACCTTAATGAAGACAGGAGTCTTCTGCCGCCGATTTCATCGCTTCTCTTCTGTCTTCTGGCTCTGCAAGGGGGACGGCGGCGCGGCTCCGGGAACGGACGATCGAGGTCAGGCCCTGTGTTCGAACCCTCTGGAGCTAATGGTGTCCAGTAGCCTAAGAAGCACAAGCTACCTGCAAGCAGGTAGGTTTGCTTCTCTCCCCTCAGTCCCACGTAGCAGTGAGTCTGTTGCCAGCAGATCTCACTGAAAATAAAAAACCTAACAAATACTTTCTTTTCTAGCAAGCTCAGGAGAGCCCACTTGGAGCACCCAGCTCTGGCCGGGCACAGATTCTAACTGAGGTCTGGAGGAGGGGCATAGAGGGAGGAGCCAGTGCACACCAGATAGTACCTAATCTTTCTTTTAGAGTGCCCAGTCTCCTGCGGAGCCCGTCTATCCCCCATGGTCCTTACGGAGTTCCCAGCATCCACTAGGACGTCAGAGAAAATGAATGTGTTGCTGCACTTATAGGGGTATATTTACTAAAGTGTGTATTAATAGAAGTGGAAATGTTGCCCATAGCAACCAATCAAATTCTACTTATCATTTATCTAGCACTTTCTAGAAGATAAGGGGGGTAATTCCCAAGTTGATCGCAGCAGGAAATTTATTAGCAGTTGGGCAAAACCATGTGCACTGCAGGGGAGGCAGATATAACATGTGCAGAAAGAGTTAGATTTGGGTGTGGTGAGTTAAATCTGCAATCTAAATTGCAGTGGAAAAATAAAGCAGCCAGTATTTACCCTGCACAGAAACAAAATAACCCACCCAAATCTAACTCTCTCTGCAAATGTTATATCTGCCTCCCCTGCAGTGCACATGGTTTTGCCCAACTGCTAAAAAAAAATCATGCTGCGATCAACTTGGAATTACCCCCAATATGTAGAATATGTAACAGGCCAGGTACTTCCTGACACGCAAAATCAGGCTGGCTAAAAACCGGTTCTCCAACAAGCTAACTAACAATCTTTCGGCCAAAGACCCCGCATCTGTTTGGAGAGGTATGCAAGCCATAACCAGTTACAAGAAAACCCACTGTCATGCACCAGGAACTGGCGGACGAGCTGAACAACTTTTACTGCAGATTTGAGAAAGAGGCCCCCTGTCCCAGTCCTACCCCTGTCCCAGGCGAAGCTGACCACCCACTCCGCTATCCTGGTCCCCACTCCCAGGCTCTGCGGGTGGTTCAGAAAGAGGTAGAAGGAATGTACAGAAGAGTCAAACCTAGGAAAGCCACAGGCCCAGATGCAGTATCGCCATCTGCCCTAAAGAACTGTGCTGTTCAGCTCGCCCCCATCTTCTCCAGGATCTTCAACACCTCACTGGAGACGTGCAAGGTTCCCTCCTGGTCTAAATGTTCAACAATCATCCTGGCTCCAAAGAGCGCAGCTGCAAAAGACCTAAACGACTACAGGCCGATCGCACTAACATCTGTTGCAATGAACGTGTTTGAACGGCTGGTGCTGAGCCTCCTGAGAGAAACGACTAACACCCACCTAGACCCCTTGCAGTTCGCATACCGAGCGAACAGGAGTGTCGAGGACGTAGTTAACTTGGGGGCTGCACTACATCCTACAGCACCTAGACCGGCTGAGCTCTTATGCGAGGGTCCTATTTGTCGACTTCAGTTCGGCATTCAACACAATCGTCCCCAGTATCCTACAAGCCAAACTCCTCTCCTCAGGGGTCCCAGAATCAACATGCTTCTGGATCATCGACTTTCTGACAGCAAGAAAACAGGTGGTGAAAGTCGGGTCATTCACGTCTAGTGGGCGCACGATCAGCATGGGGGCCCCTCAAGGATCTGCCCTCTCCCCCCTGCTCTTCTCTCTATATACCAACGACTGCACCTCAGCCGAGCAATCAGTAAAAATTATAAAATTCGCAGACGACACCACAGTCATCGTCTTAAACAAGGATGAATATGAATCTGCATACAGACGCGAAGTGGTATGGCTAATGCAGTGGTGCGGCAGGAACAACCTTGACCTAAATCCCCTCAAAACAGTTGAGATGGTGGTGGACTTCAGAACTTCTGAATCAGAAGGAAATCCAATGCCATGAAACCACTCGTAATAGCCAACAGCGTGGTTTCATAGGTCGACTCCTTCAAGTTCCTAAGGTCAAAAATTTCCCGAGACTGCAATTGGGGACCCAACATAAGCACTGTCGTAAAGATGGCCCCACAGCAGATTTTCTTTCTGAGGCAACTCAGGAAATTCAACATCCTGCAGAAGCTGCTGCTCATCTTCTACACAGCGATCATAGAATCGGTCCTACAGTATGTTCCTTGATCACAGTCTGGTATGGAGCTGCCAATGAGAGTGACGGACGGAGGCTGCAAAGGCTGGTGAGGACAGCTGAATAGATCGTTGGGTCTGACCTTCCTCCCATCCAGGAATCATACCAGTCAAGGGTCAGGAAGCGAGCGCAGAAAATCATGGCAGATATGCAGCACCCAAACTGTTCGAACTGCTTCCATCAGGCAGACGCTACAGGACCATTCCCGTGAAGTCGACCAGATCCATTAAACGCTTCTTCCCACTAGCTGTCCACCAGCGGAACAATATATAAAAACTCTAACATGTATAATGGGAGTCATTCCGAGCTGTTCGCTCGCTAGCAGTTTTTAGCAGCCGTGCAAACGCATTGTCGCCGCCCACCGAGGAGTGTATTTTTGCCTTGCAGAAGTGCAAACAGCTGTGCAGCAGAGCGCCTGCAAAAACATTTTGTGCAGAACAAGACCAGCCCTGGACTTACTCTTCGTGTGCGTTGATTCTAACGTTGGAGGGTTGGCTTTTGACGTCACACACCCGCCCAGCGTTCGCCCAGCCACGCCTGCTTTTTCCCTGGCACGCCTGCGTTTTTCCAAACACTCCCAGAAAACGGTCAGTTGACACCCAGAAACGCCCTCTTCCTGTCAATCTTCCTGCGTTGTGCCATGTGACTGAAAGCTTCGCTAGAATCTGTGCAAAACCTCAAAGGACTTTGTACCCGTACGTCGCGCGTGCGCATTGCCGTGCATATGCATTAGCCTGATCGCTGCGCTGCAAACAATGGCAGCTAGTGATCAACTCGGAATGACCCCCAATATGTCTAATATGTCTATTGTACAGTTGCAATGTGCAGTATGAACTCATACGTTTAATGGCCCTCATTCCGAGTTGTTCGCTCGCTAGCTGCTTTTAGCAGCATTGCACACGCTAAGCCGCCGCCCTCTGGGAGTGTATCTTAGCTTAGCAGAAGTGCGAACGAAAGATTAGCAGAATTGCGAATAGAAAATTCTTAGCAGTTTCTGAGTAGCTGGAGACTTACTCTGCCACTGCGATCAGTTCAGTCAGTTTCGTTCCTGGTTTGACGTCACAAACACACCCAGCGTTCGCCAAGACACTCCTCCGTTTCTCCAGCCACTCCCGCGTTTTTCCCAGAAACACCAGCGTTTTTTCGCACACGCCCAAAAAACGGACAGTTTCCACCCAGAAACACCCACTTCCTGTCAATCACACTCCGATCACCAGAACGATGAAAAATCCTCGTTATTCCGTGAGTAAAATACCTAACTGTTGTGTAAAATAACTAAGCGCATGCGCTCTGCGAACATTGTGCATGCGCAGTAAGCGACTAATCGCAATATAGAGAAAATCGGCAACGAGCAAACAACTCGGAATGACCCCCAATGTTTGTAATGTATGCTACGTTTTTCTCCCTTCTTATGCTATGTATTCCCCCTTCATGTTGCTGCTTGGTGATGCATTGTACCGCAAAAAAATCCTAGTGTACATCAGTACACCTGGCCAATAAAGCTGATTCTGAATCTGATTGGATGCTATGGGCAACCTCTCCACTTGTATAAACCAGCGCTTTAGTAAATATAACCCATAGCCATAATTTAAAAGACATATTGGTTAAGACTGATATCACCAGTTGTGGGGCAGAGAATAATACCAATAAGAAGGGATATATTAAGTGTTCATGTATCACATGTTGTTACCTCATTGCAGGGGACACTTACCACCACCTACATTCTGTAAAGATGTGTAAGATAAAGCATAAATTTACCTGCAACACAAAATTAGTTTGATTCCAGAGAATATATATTCCTGCGGAAGGCATGGCGGCCCACCGATGGGGCATCAAGGCTGCAATCAGCATTGGTGACAGCAGGGGTGGATTGGGATGGAATTTTCTGGATGCAGCCATAATAGAGGCGGGGTCTGTTTAGGGGATGGGGTTTGTTAAGGGGGCAAGATACCTCCTCACAGGGCCTGATTCTGAGTCCTGATGCAGCTGAACTTACCCGCCAGTGCACCTGCCTGACAGAGATATATATATATATATATATATATATATATATATATATATATATATATATATATAGTTTCTGCGATGGAGTTGGGAAGGTGGAAGGGAAAGCTCAGGGGGAAGGGGAAGAGCATATGAAGTGGGAGGTGAGAAGGGCATAGGGCTGCTCCCAGAGGCAGGATAACCCACAGTTAATAGCTACACACTGTGGGGGCTGGAGCTAGGTGCAGGGCAGAGAATAGCCCTGAAGGCGGATGGGTAAGGGCTGTGGGAAAAAGGAGGGTTAATTTTTTTTTTTGTTGGGAGCCAATTAACCTACCAGTATATTTTTGGAGTGTGGGAGGAAACCGGAGTACCCGGAGGAAACCCACGCAAGCACGGCTAGTATATACAAACGCCACACAGTTCAGGCCAAGGTGGGAATTGAACCCATGACATTAGTGCTGCGAGGCAATGATGCTAACCATTACACTGTCTGTGCGTCATTAGGCCCTGCCTTTGTCTTGGCAAAAGCCTTGCAGCAGGTCCCCCCACAGACCCAAAATTCTCTGTATTATCTCCTCATCCTGCCCACTTCATGTGGAAGTAGGCAGGATGTGGGAGATCCACCTATGTTTTTTAGAGTGCTGCGGACCATTCATCTTGGCTGGGAAGCGGCAGCACGTGCACTCCTGTTGCGACTAGGCGTGCCTACGTTGGCCGCAGCAGGATTTGTCTTCTGCCACTCCATATACTTTCAACGGGGCGCGGGTACGACTAAAAAGCTTGCGCTCGGTGGCGTGCACGAACATCATGGCAAATGAGCTGCATTTGAGTGTGGCTACATCTGTAGGTATTATTGGGCTGATTCAGAGTTGGGAGAAAAGCACAGAAAGAGTAACTTTGAACCTTAGAAAAACCATGCTGCACTGCACGTGGGATATATTTAAAATGTGCAGAGAGATCTAGATTTGGGAACGGAATGTCCAAACCTAAATCTAACTTCCAAAGTAAAAATATACAGCTGGCCAATATACAGCTGGGCTACATCAAAAGCAGACAGTATTTATCTCACATGCTAAAAGTAGGTACAGTATTTGCACCTTTTCTATTGCCGCATGGATTGCCCAGGTTCTGTCTCTTATACCCCTTTCACATCGCACTAAAAACCCGGTATAGACACGGCATATTGCCGTGTCGAAACGGGTTAGTGTGCGATGTGAAAGGTCCTTTTCAGAATTAGCGGGTCACCTGACCCGGTAATTCAACCTGGTAAAAAAGAAGGGTTATTACCGGGTTGATTACCGGGTCAGGCGCAGTGTGAATGGGAGCCGTTCCGATGCGACACGGCTCCCATTCACAGCATAGGCAGAGGCGGCGCAGGAGATGAGCTCATCTCCCGGCGCCGCCTCCACCCCCGCCCCTGCTGCTGCTGCGCCCTCCGCTGCTATGGCAACCGACCCGGTATATTGCCGGGTCGGAAAGCCAGCAACGGAGCGCAAATGCCGGATCCCACCCGGTAAGTACACGTTTCTCTTACCGGGTAGGATCCGGCATTTGCGATCTGAATGCAGCATGAATTATTGTAAAGCTTAAAAAAAATAAAGTGGATGCAAAAAGAGCTTGGAAATATGTCCTATTGTACATAAATATGTGAAACGTAGAATTCATACAGGGTATTATGAATGTAAATGATCTAAAGTGTTTGCTAAATGTGATGATAGTCCCCATACAACATTTTTAGAATTGATATTTTAGATTGCATAGAGGTCTCTTTATCTACACATCTCTAAATGATAATCTATGAATCTGGTCACAAAAAGGATTGTTATACAGTATTAGATGTAGAATTCTTCTTCCTTACCTTGCATTGGCTGTAATTATGGCAGATTGTCCAAGCAGTGCAACTGCCTTTGCTAGAGGTTCAGGATGACAGTCAGCCTCCAAGCCGTTGGGAGGTTGCATTGCTTGTTTTAGAAATGTGTTGCCCCTTCAAAGTAATGTTACTAATGATTCTGGTATCTGTGCCTATATGTGACTGTTACTGGCTGCTCTCATACAGCATAGGCCAACTGGTATTTCAGGTTTAGGGACATTTTGGAATGTATTACAGAGGTTCCCAAACTGTGTGCCGTGGCTCCCTGGGGTGCCTCGGGACACTTGCAGGGGTGCCCTGGGTTGGTGGTCCAGAACCAATTCAAATTATTCATGGTCAATATAAAACCAGTGCTGGTGGCTGTCAGTCATAAAATATGTGACCAAAGAGAAGCAAATCTTGTCCCTCACCATACAGCTGACCCTAAGGATGACATATAAACGCGATCTACTTAATGTAATATTTCTTTCTAAATTTCTCAATAAAAATTTTTTGCCCTAGGGGTGCCGTGAAAAAAATTCTGATATTCTAGGGCGCCGTGATTCAAAAAAGTTTGGAAACCACTGATGTATTACATAGAGATGTGCACCGGAAATTTTCGGGTTTTGTGTTTTGGTTTTGGATTCGGTTCCGCAGCCGTGATTTGGATTCGGACACATTTTGGCAAAACCTCCCTGAAAATTGTTTGTCGGATTCGGGTGTGTTTTGGATTCGGTTTTTTTTTTAAAACTTCAAAAACAGCTTAAATCATAGAATTTGGGGGTAATTTTGATCCTATAGTATAATTAACCTCAATAACCATAATTTCCACTCATTTCCAGTCTATTCTGAACACCTCACTCCTCACAATATTATTTTTAGTCTTAAAATTTGCACCGAGGTCGCTGGATGACTAAGCTAAGCGACCCAAGTGGCCGGCACAAACACCTGGCCCATCTAGGAGTAGCACTGCAGTGTCAGACAGGATGGCACTTAAAAAAATTGTCCCCAAACATCACATGATGCAAAGAAAAGAGAAAAAGAGGTGCACTGTGCTCGCTGGATGGCTAAGCTAAGCGACACAAGTGGGCAGCACAAACACCTGGCCCATCTAGGAGTGGCACTGCAGTGTCAGACAGGATGGCACTTCAAAAAAGTGGCCCCAAACATCACATGATGCAAAGATAAATAAATAAAAAAAGAGGTGCAAGTTGGACTTGTCCTTGGGCCCTCCCACCCACCCTTATGTTGTATAAACAGGACATGCACACTTTAACAAACCCATCATTTCAGCGACAGGGTCTGCCACACGACTGGCTGAAATGACTGGTTGGTTTGGGCCCCCACCAAAACAAGAAGCAATCAATCTCTCCTTGCTCAAACTGGCTCTACAGAGGCAAGATGTCGACAACATCATCATCCTCCGATTCCTCACCCCTTTCACTGTGTACATCCCCCTCCTCACAGATTATTAATTCGTCCCCACTGGAATCCACCATCTCAGATCCCTGTGTACTTTCTGGAGGCAATTGCTGGTGAATGTCTCCACGGAGGAATTGATTATTATAATTAATTTTGATGAACATCACCTTCTCTACATTTTCTGGAAGTAACCTCGTACGCCGATTTCTGACAAGGTGAGCGACTGCACTAAACACTCGTTCGGAGTACACACTGGAGGGGGGGCAACAGAGGTAAAATAAAGCCAGTTTGTGCAAGGGCCTCCAAATTGCCTCTTTTTCCTGCCAGTATACGTACGGACTGTCTGACGTTCCTACAGTGATGCTGTCACTCATATAATCCTCCACCATTCTTTCAATGGTGACAGAATCATATGCAGTGACAGTAGACAACATGTCAGTAATCGTTGGCAGGTCCTTCAGTCCGGACCAGATGTCAGCACTCGCTCCAGACTGCCCTGCATCACCGCCAGCGGGTGGGCTCGGAATTCTTAGCCTTTTCCTCGCACCCCCAGTTGCGGGAGAATGTGAAGGAGGAGCTGTTGATGGGTCACGTTCCGCTTGAGTTGACAGGTGTCTCACCAGCAGGTCTTTGAACCTCTGCAGACTTGTGTCTGCCGGAAAGAGAGATACATTGTAGGCTTTAAACCTAGGATCGAGCACGGTGGCCAAAATGTAGTGCTCTGATTTCAACAGATTGACCACCCGTGAATCCTTGTTAAGCGAATGAAGGGATCCATCCACAAGTCCCACATGCCTAGCGGAATCGCTCCGTTTTAGCTCCTCCTTCAATTTCTCCAGCTGCTTCTGTAAAAGCCTGATGAGGGGAATGACCTGACTCAGGCTGGCAGTATCTAAACTGACTTCATGTGTGGCAAGTTCAAAGGGTTGCAGAACCTTGCACAACGTTGAAATCATTCTCCACTGTGCTTGAGTCAGGTGCATTCCCCCTCCTTTGCCTATATCGTAGGCAGATGTATAGGCTTGAATGGCCTTTTGCTGCTCCTCCATCCTCTGAAGCATATAGAGGGTTGAATTCCACCTCGTTACCACCTCTTGCTTCAGATGATGGCGGGGCAGGTTCAGGAGTGTTTGCTGGTGCTCCAGTATTCGGCACGCGGTGGCTGAATGCCGAAAGTGGCCCGCAATTCTTCGGGCCACCGACAGCATTTCTTGCATGCCCCTGTCGTTTTAAAAAAAATTCTGCACCACCCAATTCAATGTATGTGCAAAACATGGGACGTGCTGGAATTTGCCCACATGTAATGCACGCACAATATTGGTGGTGTTGTCCGATGTCACAAATCCCCAGGAGAGTCCAATTGGGGTAAGCCAATCTGCGATGATGTTCCTCAATTTCTGTAAGAGATTGTCAGCTGTGTGCCTCTTATGGAAAGCGGTGATACAAAGCGTAGCCTGCCTAGGAACGAGTTGGCGTTTGCGAGATGCTGCTACTGGTGCCGCCGCTGCTGTTCTTGCTGCGGGAGGCAATACATCTACCCAGTGGGCTGTCACAGTCATATAGTCCTGAGTCTGCCCTGCTCCACTTGTCCACATGTCCGTGGTTAAGTGGACATTGGGTACAACTGCATTTTTTAGGACACTGGTGATTCTTTTTCTGACGTCTGTGTACATTCTCGGTATCGCCTGCCTAGAGAAGTGGAACCTAGATGGTATTTGGTACTGGGGACACACTACCTCAAGAAATTCTCTAAGTCCCTGTGAACTAACGCCGGATACAGGATGCACGTCTAACACCAACACAGCTGCCAAGGCCTGAGTTATCCGCTTTGCAACAGGATGACTGCTGTGATATTTCATCTTCCTCGCAAAGGACTGTTGGACAGTCAATTGCTTACTGGAAGTAGTACAAGTGGTCTTCCGACTTCCCTTCTGGAATGACGATCGACTCCCAGCAGCAACAACAGCAGCGCCAGCAGCAGTAGGCGTTACACTCAAGGATGCATCAGAGGAATCCCAGGCAGGAGAGGACTCGTCAGACTTGACAGTGACATGGCCTGCAGGACTATTGGCTTTCCTGTCTAAGGAGGAAATTGACACTGAGGGAGTTGGTGGTGTGGTTTGCGGGAGCTTGGGTACAAGAGGAAGGGATTTAGTTGTCAGTGCACTGCTTCCTCTGTCACCCAAAGTTTTTAACTTGTCAATGACTTCTGATGAATGTGCTCCAGGTGACGTATAAGGGAGGATGTTCCTAGGTGGTTAACGTCCTTTCCCCTACTTATTACAGCTTGACAAAAGCAACACACGGCTTGACACCTGTTGTCCGCATTTCTGTTAAAATAATTCCACACCGAAGAGGTGATTTTTTTTGTAATTTGACCAGGCATGTCAATGGCCATATTCATCCCACGGACAACAGGTGTCTCCCCGGGTGCCTGACTTAAACAAACCACCTCACCATCAGAATCCTCCTTGTCAATTTCCTCCTCAGCGCCAGCAACACCCATATCCTCATCCTGGTGTACTTCAACAGTGACATCTTCAATTTGACTATCAGGAACTGGACTGTGGGTGCTCTTTCCAGCACTTCCAGGGGGCGTGCAAATGGTGGAAGGAGCCACCTCTTCCCGTCCAGTGTTGGGAAGGTCAGGCATCGCAACCGACACAATTGGACTCTCCTTGGGGATTTGTGATTTAGAAGAACGCACAGTTCTTTGCTGTGCTTTTGCCATCTTAACTCTTTTAATTTTTCTAGCGGGAGGATGAGTGCTTCCATTCTCATGTTAAGCTGAACCACTAGCCATGAACATAGGCCGGGGCCTCAGCCGTTCCTTGCCACTCCGTGTCGTAAATGGCAAGTTTACGCTTCTCCTCAGACGCTTTTAATTTAGATTTTTGGGTCATTTTACTGAACTTTAGTTTTTTGGATTTTACATGCTCTCTACTATGACATTGTGCATCGGCCTTGGCAGACGACGTTGATGGCATTGAATCGTCTCTGCCATGACTAGTGTCAGCAGCTTCAGTACTAGGTGGAAGTGGATCTTGATCTTTCCCTATTTCACCCTCCACATTTTTGTTCTTCATTTTTTAATGTGTGGAATTATATGCCATTAATATTATTATATCAATAGCAATGGCCTACTGTACTGTACAACTATATACTGTTGGTCACCAAAATGCTGCACTGTACTACTATATATATTGCTCACAAAAATGCAGCACAGATATGGAATGGATACTTGCAGTGACACAGAGCTGCAAGATACAGCAATGGCCTACTGTACTGTACAACTATATACTGTTGGTCACCAAAATGCTGCACTGTACTACTATATATACTGCTCACAAAAATGCAGCACAGATATGGAATGGATACTTGCAGTGACACAGAGCTGCAAGAAACAGCAATGGCCTACTGTACTGTACAACTATATACTGTTGGTCACCAAAATGCAGCACACTGAGCACAGATATTTGCAGCAAACTGAGCACAGATATGGAGCTTTTCAGGCAGAGAACGTAGATATTTGCAGCACACTGAGCACAGATATTTGCAGCACACTGAGCACAGATATTTTCAGCACACTGAGCACAGATATGGAGCTTTTCAGGGAGAGAACGTAGCCACGTCCTCTCCGTTCAATCTCCAATGCACAAGTGAAAATGGCGGCGACGCGCGGCTCAATATATAGAATACGAATCTCGCGAGAATCCGACAGCGGGATGATGACGTTCGGCCGCGTTCGGGTAAACCGAGCAAAGCGGGAAGATACGAGGCTGCCTCGGAACCGTGTAAAATAGGTGAAGTTCGGGGTGGTTCGGATCTCGGAGAACCGAAACCGCTCATCTCTAATTACATTGCTGATAGTGGGAAGTAACTGATGGACTACATGTATCCATACTGCAGCCATATTTGTGTGCTGGTGATGTGAGCAGGAGTACCCAATCAGGAGGGAGTTTTTCCACCCACACATTGTCCCGAATGTATTAAGAGATAAAGTGGAGACGCATATTAAGGAGTGATAAATGAAAAGCCAATCAGCTTCCTAACTTGTTATTTTTCAAACACAGCCTGTGACTTGGCAGTAAGGAGCTGATTTGCTGGTTATTTATCGCTCCTTATCCGTCTCCACTTTGGGGGTCATTCCGAGTTGTTCGCTCGTTGACGATTTTCGCTATGCTGCGATTTGTTGCAAAATGCACATGCGCAAGACACGTAGGGTGCATGCGCTTAGTTATTTAACTTAGCAGTTTTGCTGTGGATCCTGCGGCACTTTTCAGTCGCACTGCTGATCGGTGAATGATTGACAGGAAAGGGGCGTTTCTGGGTGGTAACTGAGCATTTTCCGGGAGTGTGCTAAAAAACGCAGGCGTGTCAGGGAAAAACGCGGGAGTGTCTGGAGAAATGGAGGAGTGGCTGGCCGAACGCAGGGCGTGTTTGTGACGTCAAACCAGGAACTAAACGGACTGAGCTGATCGCAATCTGTGAGTAGGTCTGGAGCTACTCAGAAACTGCAAAGAATAAATTAGTAGCAGTACTGCTAATCTTTTGTTCGCTATTCTGCTAAACTAAGATACACTCCCAGAGGGCGGCGGCCTAGCGTGTGCAATGCTGCTAAAAGCAGCTAGCGAGCGATCAACTCGGAATGACCCCCTTTATCTCTTGTTAAAGCTTGATACATTTGGACCTTTGTTCTGTATCATGTTGTGGAATATACTGAAACATAAACTACCACACCCACTATACCACTATGGGCTATTTTGCTTATTACAGGTTGAGTATCCCTTATCCAAAATACTTAGGACCAGAAGTATTTTGGATATCAGATTTTTCCATATTTTGGAATAATTGCATACCATAATGAGATATCATGGTGATGGGACCTAAGTCTAAGCACAGAATTCATTTATGTTTCATATACACCTTATACACACAGCCTGAAGGTAATTTTAGCCAATATTTTTAATAACTTTGTGCATTAAACAAAGTGTGTGTACATTCACACAATTCATTTATGTTTCATATACACTTTATACACACAGCCTGAAGGTCATTTAATACAATATTTTTAATAACTTTTTGTATTAAACAAAGCTTGTGTACATTGAGCCATCAGAAAACAAAGGTTTCACTATCTCACTCGCGCTCAAAAAATCCATATTTCAGAATATTCCATATTTTGGAATATTTGGATATGGGATACTCAACCTGTAATATATAAGACATAGGGAGAGATTCAAGTGTTTGAAAAGTCAGTTGTGAGTCTGTTTTTTCCTATCTAATAGACAGGAAAAAACAGACACCCAACCGACTTTTCAAACATTTGAATTCCACCCATAGAGTCAGTGTAAGCAGCAGTCTGCAGGGACTGTTCAGCTACAGTATTACCCATGACTTGTCTAGTTCAAGTGAGAGAAATGGGATATATCATTTGTGTAACTGATAGTAAATAAAGGCCATTGTTGTTTTTTTATTTTAGGATTATTTCCTCTTGTGATAACAACTTTCCCCCTTAGTAACAGATACATTTGTACAAATTAGAGATGAGCGGGTTCGGTTCTCAGAGAACCGAACTCTACCGGACTTTGCCTTCCGAGTTCGGTTACGAGCCCGGCTCGGGTTTTCCCGCCTGACTCGGAAACCCAAACGCGGCAAAACTTCATCATCCCGCTGTCGGATTCTCGTGGGATTTGGATTCCATATAAGGAGCTGCACGTCGCAGCCATTTTCACCCCAGTCTCGGAGAGTGTATTGAGAGGACATGTCATCAGTGTTCAGTGTCTGTGTCGGGGCGGGAAAGTGGGGTGGCAATTCTTGTGCTGTGTTGTGCTGCTCAGTCCAGTCCAGTGTAGTCACAGTGTTGGTGTCCTCTGCTGCCATATATCCAGTGTAGCTGTATAAAGTGGTGCTGTCCAGTCCAGTGTAGTCAGTGTATTGTGCTGCATCAGTCCAGCCAGTCACTGTGCTGGTGTTCTCTGCTGCCATATATCCAGTGTAGCTGTATAAAGTGGTGCTGTGTTGTGCTGTCCAGTCCAGTGTAGTCAGTGTATTGTGCTGCATCAGTCCAGCCAGTCACTGTGCTGGTGTTCTCTGCTGCTATATATCCATTGCGGTCGTATAATAATAATAATAATAACAACAAGTCCCTTACAGTGTTGCTGTGTTTGTGCTGCATCAGACCAGTGGTAGTGTCCTGTCTCATCAGTCATTCCAGTGACGAGGCAGTCACAGTGGTATACGCTTCTGCTATATGTCCACTGCTGCCGTATAATAATAATAATAATAACAACAACAACCACAAGTCCCTTACAGTGTTGTTGTGTTGTGCTGCATCAGACCAGTGGTAGTGTCCTGTCCATCAGTCATTCCAGTGACGATATACGCTGCTGCTATATGTTCACTGCTGCCGTATAATAATTATAACAACAACCACAAGTCCCTTACAATGTTGTTGTGTTGTGCTGCATCAGACCAGTGGTAGTGTCCTGTCTCATCAGTCATTCCAGTGACGATATACGCTGCTGCTATATGTCCACTGCTGCCGTATAATAATAACAACAACAACAACAACAAGTCCCTTACAATGTTGTTGTGTTGTGCTGCATCAGACCAGTGGTAGTGTCCTGTCTCATCAGTCATTCCAGTGACGATATATGCTGCTGCTATATGTCCACTGCTGCCGTATAATAATTCTAACAACAACCACAAGTCCCTTACAGTGTTGTTGTGTTTTGCTGCATCAGACCAGTGGTAGTGTCCTGTTCATCAGTTATTCCAGTGACGATATATATGCTGCTGCTATATGTCCACTGCTGCCGTATAATAATTAGAACAACCACAAGTCCCTTACAGTGTTGTGTTGTGCTGCATCAGACCAGTGGTAGTGTCCTGTCTCATCAGTCTTTCCAGTGACGATATACGCTGCTGTTCTATGTCCACTGCTGCCGTATAATAATAATAACAACAACCACAAGTCCCTTACAGTGTTGTTGTGTTATTCTGCATCAGACCAGTGGTAGTGTCCTGTCTCATCAGTCATTCCAGTGATGATATATGCTTCTGCTATATGGCCACTGCTGCCGGATAATAATTATAACAACAACCACAAGTCCCTTACAGTGTTGTTGTGCTGCATCAGACCAGTGGTAGTGTCCAGTCCATCAGTCATTCCAGTCATTCCTGTGCCGCATATTGTCTCATATAACTCCCAATAAATTATGGAGAACAAAAATTTTGAGGATAAAATAGGGAAAGATCAAGAAGAACCACTTCCTCCTAGTGCTAAAGCTGCTGCCACTAGCCATGACATAGATGATGAAATGCCATCAAAGTCATCTGCCAAGGCCGATGCCCAATGTGATAGTAGAGAGCATGTAAAATCCAAAAAGCCATAGTTCAGTAAAAAGAACCAGAAAAAGAAATTAAAATCGTCTGAGGAGAAACGTAAACTTGCCAATATGCCATTTAGGACACGGAGTGGCAAGGAACGGCTGAGGCCACTGGACTATGTTCATGGCTAGTGGTTCAGCTTCACATGACGATGGAAGCCCTCATCCTCCAGCTAGAAAAATTAAAAGAGTTAAGCTGGAAAGAGCACAGAAAAGAACTGTGCATTCTGAGATGGTATCACAAATCCCCAAGGAGAGTCCAAGTGTGTCGGCAGTTGCGATGCCTGACCTTCCCAACACTGGACGGGAAGAGGTGGCTCCTTCCACCATTTGCACGCCCCCTGCAAATGCTGGAAGGAGCACCCACAGTCCAGTTCCTGATATTCAAATTGAAGATGTCACTGTTGAAGTACCCCAGGATGAGGATATGGGTGTTGCTGGCGCTGAGGAGAAAGTTGACGATGAGGATTCTGCTGGTGATGTGGTTTGTTTAAGTCATGCACCAGGGGAGATACCTGTTGTACTTGGGATGAAGAAGGCCATTGTGATGCCTGGGCAAACTACCAAAAAAGCCACCTCTTCGGTGTGGAATTATTTCTCCACAAATCCGGACAACAGGTGTCAAGCCATCTGTTGCCTCTGTCAATCTGTAATAAGTAGGGGTAAGGATGTTAACCACCTAGAAACATCCTCCCTTATACGTTACCTGCTGCGCAATCATCAGAAGTCAGTGTCAAGTTGTGAAACTTTGGGAAGAGCGGAAGCAGTCCACTGACACCTAAATCCCTTCTTCCTTCTGTACCCAAGATCCTGCAAGCCACACCACCAACTCCCTCAACGTCAACTTCCTCCTCAGTCAGGAACATCAGTAGTCCTGCAGGCCATGTCACTGTCAAGACTGAGGAGTCCTCTCCTAACTGGGATTCCTCCATGGGATCCTTGAGTGTAACGCCTGCTGTTGCTGCTGCTGCTGTTGTTGCTGCTGGGAGTGGATTGTCATCCCAGAGGGGAAGTCAGAAGACCACTTGTACTGCTTCCAGTAAGCAATTGACAGTCCAACAGTCCTTTGCGAGGAAGATGAAATATGACAGCAGTCATCCTTTTGCAAAGCGGATTACTGAGGCCTTGACAGCTATGTTGGTGTTAGACGTATCCACCATTAGTTCAGTGGGACTTAGAGAACTGTTTGAGGTACTGGGTCTCCGGTATCAAATCCCATCTAGGTTCCACTTCTCTGGGCAGGCGATACCGAGAATGTACACAGACGTCAGAAAAAGAATCACCAGTGTCCTACAAAATGCGATTGTATCCAGTGTTCACTTAACCACGGACATGTGGACAAATGGAACAGGGCAGACTAAGGACTATATGACTGTAACAGCCCACTGGGTAGATGTATGGCCTCCCACAGCAACAACAGCAGCGGCACCAGTAGCAGCATCTCACAAACGCCAACTCGATCCTAGGCAGGCTATGCTATGTATCACCGCTTTCCTTAAGAGGCACACAGCTGACAACCTCTTACGAAAACTGAGGAATGGCTTACCCCAATTGGACTCTCCTGGGGATTTGTGATATCGGACAACGCCACCAATATTGTGCGTGCATTACATCTGGGCAAATTCCAGCATGTCCCATGTTTTGCACATACAATACATTTGGTGGTGCAGAATTTTTTTTTAAATGACAGGGGTGTGCAGGAGATGTTGTCGGTGGCCCGAAAAATTGCGGGCCACTTTCAGAATGATTTCTGTCTTGTGCAAGGTTCTTCAACCCTTCGAACTTTCCACCCGTGAAGTCAGTTCAGACACTGCCAGCTTGAGTCAGGTCATTCCCCTCATCAGGCTTTTGCAGAAGCAGCTGGAGAAATTGAAGGAGGAGCTAAGACAGAGAAATTCCGCAAAGTATGTGGGACTTGTGTATGGAGCCCTTCATTCACTTTGCCAGGATTCAAGGGTGGTCTTTCTGTTGAAATCAGAGCACTACATTTTGGCCACCATGCTCGATCCTAGCTTTAAAGCCTACGTTGTATCTCTCTTTCCAGCAGACACAAGTGTGCAGAGGTGCAAAGACCTGCTGGTTAGTAAATTGTCAACTCAAGCGGAACGTGACCTGTCAACAGCTCGTCCTTCAATTTCTCCCGCCACTGGGGCTGCAAGGAAAAGGATAAGATTTCCTAGCCCACCCGCTGGCGGTAATGCAGGGAAGTCAGGAGCGAAAGCTGACATCTGGTCTGGACTGAAGGACCTGCCAACGATTACTGACATGTCTACTGTCACTGCATATGATTCTGTCACCATTGAAAGAATGGTGGAGGATTATATGAGTGACAGCGTCCAAGTAGGCATATCAGACAGTCCGTATGTATACTGGCAGGAAAAAGTGGCAATTTGGAGGCCCTTGCACAAACTGGCTTTATATTACCTAAGTTGCACCCCCTCCAGTGTGTACTCCGAAAGAGTGTTTAGTGCAGCCGGTAACCTTGTCAGCGATCGGCGTAGGAGGTTACTTCCACTAAATGTGGAGAAGATGATGTTCATCAAAATGAATTATAAATTCCTCTGGGAAGACCTTTACCAGCAATTGCCTCCGGAAAGTACACAGGAACCTGTGATGGTGGATTCCAGTGGGGACGAATTAATACTCTGTGAGGAGGATGTACACAGTGAAAGGGGTGAGGAATCAGAGGATGAGGATGAGGTAGACATCTTGCCTCTGTAGAGCCAGTTTGTGCAAGGAGAGATTGATTGCTTCTTTTTTGGTTGGGGCCCAAACAAACCAGTCATTTCAGCCACAGTCGTGTGGCAGACCCTGTCGCTGAAATGATTGCTTTGTTAAAGTGTGCATGTCCATCTTGCACCTCTTTTTCTTCTTTGCATCATGTGCTGTTTGGGGACGTTTTTTTAAGTGCCATCCTGTCTGTAACTGCAGTGCCACTCCTAGATGGGCCAAGTGTTTGTGCCGCACACTTGTGTCGCTTAGCTTGGCCATCCAGCTACCTCATTGCACCTCTTTTTCTTCTTTGCATCATGTGCTGTTTGGGGCCTATTTTTTAAATCTGCCATCCTGTCTGCCACTGCAGTGCCACTCCTAGATGGGCCAGGTGTTTGTGCCGCACACTTGTGTCGCTTAGCTTAGTCATCCAGCTATCTCATTGCACCCCGTTTTCTTCTTTGCATCATGTGCTGTTTGGGGACTAGTTTTTGAATAGTGCCATCTTGTCTGCAACTGCAGTGCCACTCCTAGTTGGGCCAGGTGTTTGTGCCGCACACTTGTGTCGCTTAGCTTAGTCATACAGCAACCTTGGTGCAACTTTTAGGCCTAAAAACAATATTGTGAGGTGTGAGGTGTTCAGAATAGACTGGAAATGAGTGTAAATGATTGTTATTGAGGTTAATAATACCGTAGGAGAAAAATTATCCCCAAATTCTGTGATTTTAGCTGTTTTTATAAAACATCATCCGGATCCAAAACCAAAACCAAAACACGAAAGGGTGGTTTTGGCAAAACCAAGCCAAAACCAAAACATGAAAGTGGAATTAGAACCAAAACCAAAACACAAAACACGTACTAGATAATTATGATGTCATATCCTGTTTGGGGATTTCTAATTGCTATGAGGACCAGGAAATAATATATAGCCTATAAAAATTTATTAAGGGATATCAGTATATAATGTTCATTATTGGTTATATAAAAAAACGAATGTTTAGAAGCTGTATTCCGCATCAAACATCGTAATTGCGGCACTTCCGCCACACTTCCGGTTGCGTCTGTCCATAACTGCACATGCGTCGAACATCCGTCTCACTTCCGGGTAGATTTCAGCGCACGCGCTGGCTGCCTTGTCTCTTGTATTGGTGATGTGTACCCGGAAGTCCCGACCTGGTGGACCACAAACTGGAACGCATCCAACTTCCTGTAGACTTGTTCCTTCGTCCTCCGTTCATGGGAGCGGCGGCAGCCATTTTCTAATAGTTATAGACAAAAATTCATTCAGAGACACGTGCCCTGTCATCTGGATTAGCGCTCCATCAGCATAATAAATAAACAAAGAGAAAAATGTATCAAAACCCAGTATTATTATAATCTTATAAAATGTATATCATTGAGGTGAATCATTTTGGAGACTGGAGTGCCGCACCTGTAGCTGTACACTATATATGTTTATATACACTGCTCAAAAAAATAAAGGGAACACTAAAATAACACATCCTAGATCTGAATGAATGAAATATTCTTATTAAATACTTTGTTCTTTACATAGTTGAATGTGCTGACAACAAAATCACACAAAAATTATCAATGGAAATCAAATTTATTAACCCATGGAGGTCTGGACCCTCAAAATTAAAGTGGAAAAACACACTACAGGCTGATCCAACTTTGATGTAATGTCCTTAAAACAAGTCAAAACGAGGCTCAGTAGTTTGTGTGGCCTCCACGGGCCTGTATGACCTCCCTACAACCCACACAAGTGGCTCAGGTAGTGCAGCTCATCCAGGATGGCACATCAATGCGAGCTGTGGCAAGAAGGTTTGCTGTGTCTGTCAGGGTAGTGTCCAGGGCATGGAGGCGCTACCAGGAGACAGGCCAGTACATCAGGAGACGTGGAGGAGGCCATAGGAGGGCAACAACCCAGCAGCAGGACCGCTACCTCCGCCTTTGTGCAAGGAGGAACAGGAGGAGCACTGCCAAAGCCCTGCAAAATGACCTCCAGCAAGCCACAAATGCGCATGTGTCTACTCAAACGATCAGAAACAGACTCCATGAGGGTGGTATGAGGGCCCGACGTCCACAGGTGGGGGTTGTGCTTACAGCCCAACACCGTGCAGGACGTTTGGCATTTGCCAGAGAACACCAAGATTGGCAAATTCGCCACTGGCGCCCTGTGCTCTTCACAGATGAAAGCAGGTTCTCACTGAGCACATGTGACAGACGTGACAGAGTCTGGAGACGCCAAGGAGAACATTCTGCTGCCTGCAACATCCTCCAGCATGACCGGTTTGGCAGTGGGTCAGTAATGGTGTGGGGTGGCATTTCTTTGGGGGGCCGCACAGCCCTCCATGTGCTCTCCAGAGGTAGCCTGACTGCCATTAGGTACCGAGATGAGATCCTCAGACCCCTTGTGAGACCATATGCTGGTACGGTTGGCCCTGGGTTCCTCCTAATGCAAGACAATGCTAGACCTCATGTGGCTGGAGGGTGTCAGCAGTTCCTGCAAGACGAAGGCATTGATGCTATGGACTGGCCCGCCCGTTCCCTAGACCTGAATCCAATTGAGCACATCTGGGACATCATGTCACGCTCCATCCACCAACGATACGTTGCACCACAGACTGTCCAGGAGTTGGCGGATGCTTTAGTCCAGGTCTGGGAGGAGATCCCTCAGGAGACCATCCGCCACCTCATCAGGAGCATGCCCAGGCATTGTAGGGAGGTCATACAGGCACGTGGAGGCCACACACACTACTGAGTCTCATGTTGACTTGTTTTAAGGACATTACATCTAGAGATGAGCGGGTTCGGTTCCTCGGAATCCGAACCCCCCCGAACTTCAGCCTTTTTACACGGGTCCGAGGTAGACTCGGATCTTCCCGCCTTGCTCGGTTAACCTGAGCGCGCCCGAACGTCATCATCCCGCTGTCGGATTCTCGCGAGGCTCGTATTCTATCGCGAGACTCGGATTCTATATAAGGAGCCGCGCGTCGCCACCATTTTCACACGTGCATTGAGATTGATAGGGAGAGGACGTGGCTGGCGTCCTCTCCATTAGAATAGATAGAGACACTTGAGTTGATTTACTACTAACTTAGTAATTTTGGGGAGCATTAGGAGTACTCAGAGTGCAGAGTTTTGCTGATAGTTACTAGTGACCACCACCAGTTTTATCTATTATTTAATATAATCCGTTCTCTGCCTGAAAAAAAACGATACACAGTCACATACCATATCTGTGCTCAGCCTCAGTGTGCTGCATGATAATATCATCTATGTATATCTGACTGTGCTGAGTGCTCACTGCTCACACAGCTGAATTGTGGGGGAGACTGGGGTGCAGTTATAGCAGGAGTACAGTGCACACTTTTGCTGCCAGTGTGACTGACCAGTGACCACCAGTATATTGTCTGCCTGAAAAAGTTAAACACTCCTGTGGTGTTTTTTTTTTTTATTCTATAAACGCATTCTGCTGACAGTGTCCAGAAGGTCCGTCATTCATTATATTATATAAATATTTACCTGCAGTAGTGTTATATTTTTTTTGTTCATCTCTATCATCTTTATCATCTCTATATTAGCAGACGCAGTACGGTAGTCCACGGCTGTAGCTACCTCTGTGTCGTCAGTGCTCGTCCATAATTGTATACCTACCTGTGGTGGGGTTTTTTTTTCTATCTTCTTCATACTAGTAGTTTAGGAGTCTGCTGACAGTGTCCAGCAGGTCCGTCATTATATTATATATACCTGCAGTAGTGATATATATATATTTTTTATATCATTATCATCTCTATACTAGCAGACGCAGTACGGTAGTCCACGGCTGTAGCTACCTCTGTGTCGTCAGTCACTCGTCATCCATAAGTATACTAGTATCCATCCATCTCCATTGTTTACCTGAGGTGCCTTTTAGTTGTGCCTATTAAAAATGGAGAACAAAAATGTTGAGGTTCCAAAAATAGGGAAAGATCAAGATCCACTTCCACCTCGTGCTGAAGCTGCTGCCACTAGTCATGGCCGAGACGATGAAATTCCATCAACGTCGTCTGCCAAGGCCGATGCCCAATGTCATAGTACAGAGCATGTAAAATCCAAAACACAAAATATCAGTAAAAAAAGGACTCAAAAATCTAAAATAAAATCGTCGGAGGAGAAGCGTAAACTTGCCAATATGCCATTTACCACACGGAGTGGCAAGGAACGGCTGAGGCCCTGGCCTATGTTCATGGCTAGTGGTTCAGCTTCACATGAGGATGGAAGCACTCAGCCTCTCGCTAGAAAAATGAAAAGACTTAAGCTGGCAAAAGCACAGCAAAGAACTATGCGTTCTTCGAAATCACAAATCCACAAGGAGAGTCCAATTGTGTCGGTTGCGATGCCTGACCTTCCCAACACTGGACGTGAAGAGCATGCGCCTTCCACCATTTGCACGCCCCCTGCAAGTGCTGGAAGGAGCACCCGCAGTCCAGTTCCTGATAGTCAGATTGAAGATGTCAGTGTTGAAGTACACCAGGATGAGGATATGGGTGTTGCTGGCGCTGGGGAGGAATTTGACAAGGAGGATTCTGATGGTGAGGTGGTTTGTTTAAGTCAGGCACCCGGGGAGACACCTGTTGTCCGTGGGAGGAATATGGCCATTGACATGCCTGGTGAAAATACCAAAAAAATCAGCTCTTCGGTGTGGAAGTATTTCAACAGAAATGCGGACAACAGGTGTCAAGCCGTGTGTTGCCTTTGTCAAGCTGTAATAAGTAGGGGTAAGGACGTTAACCACCTCGGAACATCCTCCCTTATACGTCACCTGCAGCGCATTCATCATAAGTCAGTGACAAGTTCAAAAACTTTGGGCGACAGCGGAAGCAGTCCACTGACCAGTAAATCCCTTCCTCTTGTAACCAAGCTCACGCAAACCACCCCACCAACTCCCTCAGTGTCAATTTCCTCCTTCCCCAGGAATGCCAATAGTCCTGCAGGCCATGTCACTGGCAATTCTGACGAGTCCTCTCCTGCCTGGGATTCCTCCGATGCATCCTTGCGTGTAACGCCTACTGCTGCTGGCGCTGCTGTTGTTGCTGCTGGGAGTCGATGGTCATCCCAGAGGGGAAGTCGTAAGACGACTTTTACTACTTCCACCAAGCAATTGACTGTCCAACAGTCCTTTGCGAGGAAGATGAAATATCACAGCAGTCATCCTGCTGCAAAGCGGATAACTGAGGCCTTGGCATCCTGGGCGGTGAGAAACGTGGTTCCGGTATCCATCATTACTGCAGAGCCAACTATAGACTTGTTTGAGGTACTGTGTCCCCGGTACCAAATACCATCTAGATTCCATTTCTCTAGGCAGGCGATACCGAAAATGTACACAGACCTCAGAAAAAGACTCACCAGTGTCCTAAAAAATGCAGTTGTACCCAATGTCCACTTAACCACGGACATCTGGACAAGTGGAGCAGGGCAGACTCAGGACTATATGACTGTGACAGCCCACTGGGTAGATGTATTGACTCCCGCAGCAAGAACAGCAGCGGCGGCACCAGTAGCAGCATCTCGCAAACGCCAACTCTTTCCTAGGCAGGCTACGCTTTGTATCACCGCTTTCCAGAATACGCACACAGCTGAAAACCTCTTACGGCAACTGAGGAAGATCATCGCAGAATGGCTTACCCCAATTGGACTCTCCTGTGGATTTGTGGCATTGGACAACGCCAGCAATATTGTGTGTGCATTAAATCTGGGCAAATTCCAGCACGTCCCATGTTTTGCACATACATTGAATTGGGTGGTGCAGAATTATTTAAAAAACGACAGGGGCGTGCAAGAGATGCTGTCGGTGGCCAGAAGAATTGCGGGACACTTTCGGCGTACAGGCACCACGTACAGAAGACTGGAGCAACACCAAAAACGCCTGAACCTGCCCTGCCATCATCTGAAGCAAGAAGTGGTAACGAGGTGGAATTCAACCCTCTATATGCTTCAGAGGTTGGAGGAGCAGCAAAAGGCCATTCAAGCCTATACAACTGACCACGATATAGGAGGTGGAATGCACCTGTCTCAAGCGCAGTGGAGAATGATTTCAACGTTGTGCAAGGTTCTGCAACCTTTTGAACTTGCCACACGTGAAGTCAGTTCAGACACTGCCAGCCTGAGTCAGGTCATTCCCCTCATCAGGCTTTTGCAGAAGAAGCTGGAGACATTGAAGGAGGAGCTAACACTGAGCGATTCCGCTAGGCATGTGGGACTTGTGGATGGAGCCCTTAATTCGCTTAACAAGGATTCACGGGTGGTCAATCTGTTGAAATCAGAGCACTACATTTTGGCCACCATGCTCGATCCTAGATTTAAAACCTACCTTGGATCTCTCTTTCCGGCAGACACAAGTCTGCAGGGGTTCAAAGAACTGCTGGTGAGAAAATTGTCAAGTCAAGCGGAACGCGACCTGTCAACATCTCCTCCTTCACATTCTCCCGCAACTGGGGGTGCGAGGAAAAGGCTCAGAATTCCGAGCCCACCCGCTGGCGGTGATGCAGGGCAGTCTGGAGCGACTGCTGATGCTGACATCTGGTCCGGACTGAAGGACCTGCCAACGATTACGGACATGTCGTCTACTGGCACTGCATATGATTCTCTCTCCATTGAAAGAATGGTGGAGGATTATATGAGTGACCGCATCCAAGTAGGCACGTCAGACAGTCCGTACGTATACTGGCAGGAAAAAGAGGCAATTTGGAGGCCCTTGCACAAACTGGCTTTATTCTACCTAAGTTGCCCTCCCACAAGTGTGTACTCCGAAAGAGTGTTTAGTGCCGCCGCTCACCTTGTCAGCAATCGGCGTACGAGGTTACTTCCAGAAAATGTGGAGAAGATGATGTTCATTAAAATGAATTATAATCAATTCCTCCATGGAGACATTCACCAGCAGCAATTGCCTCCACAAAGTACACAGGGAGCTGTGATGGTGGATTCCAGTGGGGACGAATTGATAATCTGTGAGGAGGGGGATGTACACGGTGATGAATCGGAGGATGATGATGAGGTGGACATCTTGCCTCTGTAGAGCCAGTTTGTGCAAGGAGAGATTAATTGCTTCTTTTTTGGTGGGGGTCCAAACCAACCCGTCATTTCAGTCACAGTCGTGTGGCAGACCCTGTCACTGAAATGATGGGTTGGTTAAAGTGTGCATGTCCTGTTTATACAACATAAGGGTGGGTGGGAGGGCCCAAGGACAATTCCATCTTGCACCTCTTTTTTCTTTCATTTTTCTTTGCGTCATGTGCTGTTTGGGGAGTGTTTTTTGGAAGGGCCATCCTGCGTGACACTGCAGTGCCACTCCTAGATGGGCCAGGTGTTTGTGTCGGCCACTTGGGTCGCTGAGCTTAGTCATCCAGCGACCTCGGTGCAAATTTTAGGACTAAAAATAATATTGTGAGGTGTTCAGAATAGACTGAAAATGAGTGGAAATTATGGTTATTGAGGTTAATAATACTTTGGGATCAAAATGACCCCCAAATTCTATGATTTAAGCTGTTTTTTAGGGTTTTTTGAAAAAAAACACCCGAATCCAAAACACACCCGAATCCGACAAAAAAAATTCGGTGAGGTTTTGCCAAAACGCGTTCGAACCCAAAACACGGCCACGGAACCGAACCCAAAACCAAAACACAAAACCCGAAAAATTTCCGGTGCACATCTCTAATTACATCAAAGTTGAATCAGCCTGTAGTGTGTTTTTCCACTTTAATTTTGAGGGTGACTTTAAATCCAGACCTCCATGGGTTAATAAATTTGATTTCCATTGATCATTTTTGTGTGATTTTGTTGTCAGCACATTCAACTATGTAAAGAACAAAGTATATAATAAGAATATTTCATTCATTCAGATCTAGGATGTGTTATTTTAGTGTTCCCTTTATTTTTTTGAGCAGTGTATATATATATATATATATATATATATATATATATATATATATATGCACAAAAAAATGAGGCGGCACTTGGAGTCTGGTGAAAATGGTGAATGTTGTATTAGCAAACGAGTTGACGTTTCGGGGACGTGCTCCAATTCCTCAGAACAATCTAAACAGTGTGACATGTGAACAATAAATACCCCACTTACCCCGTGGACCTCACCCACCAGCGTGCATCCTCGACACGTTGCCCGCGGCTCCGGTCTAACGCTTCCGGCGGCGGGGCGGAAGTGACGCGGCGGGACCCGGCCTGGTGATCATGGTAACACTGTGCCTGACCGCCCGCTGTACTCCCGCGGTCCCATCAGCATCCCACAGCCGGGAGGATGTGACATCATGGAACCCGGCTCGGTTGCCTAGGAGACACTGAAACAAAACACACAAACAATAATTCATTTACAGTGCCCATGAAATCATCAATGCACAATACGTGATATACTCTAAAAGATAAAACCAAAAACCCTGTTAAACTCATCAATTATTGAATATGCTATAATATAAAAAAAATATAAAACTAAAACCAATTTTAGCATATAAAAAAGTGAACACAAGCATCCAATGCTAATCCATAGATCTATGTATAAACCACCTAACGTGCAGGCTGCAAACTGTTATAATATATCAGAAATCTTTAAAAAGGTGTACACATCATATTTGGAAAACTGCAATGCGCTAAATAAGTCATATAATCTAGCCTTTAACTGTTTCATTCTATTATAATGCAGCCTTCTTTAAAATACTGGGAAAAAACACATTGCCATTAGATATAATATTTGGGCTCTTCAGTTATCTTCTAAATTATTTGTCTAATAATAGCCCACATTATACAGAGTTCTCATATACTTATAGAAAGTGGATAAGACCTAGTGAATCATTCAGCCCTTTAGGACGTAACGTCTGAAGTCTGAAAATCCATCGGGATTCCAGTTGCAATAATTTCCTCCCCCTGTCTCCCCCTCTGATGGATTCAGGGACGTGGACAATGACTTCAGACGTTACGTCCTAAAGGGCTGAATGATTCACTAGGTCTTACGTACGTACGTACGTACGTACGTACGTACGTACGTACGTACGTACGTACATACATATATTTATTCTAAATATAGGGGGGGGCACCAATATTGCCTCCGGGCAACTGGGACGAACTTACGCCACTGCTACTGCATGCTCTATATTTGGAAACATTGTTTAAATGGATTCAGTATGATATCCCGATGGACAGAATGCTGGCAATCTGAATTCTGTCAGCAGCATCCCAACCATCAGAATCCCGAAAACCTCCCAGAAAGTACCCTAAGCCTCCCCTGCCCCCTATCCTAACCCCCCTTCCCCCCTCCCCGGTACCTATCCATAAACTTCCAGTCCCTGCACCCTAACCCCCTTCCACTGCCTAAACCTAAACCCCCATACACACACCTTCAGCAGTACACAAGTATGTTACGCTATAACAACGATCAGGAATTTTGACGCCGGTCTTATGCCGTCATTCGGGATTCCGACATCGGTATTTCAACTGCCAGGATCCCGTCCAGTGGCATTTTAACTGCATCCAGTTTAAATACACTGGCATCAACCTGCAAATTATTTTTATGTGTCAGTTCATTTAAAGTGTAGACTACAGATTTATACAACTGTATGTACTTAAGTTGTCACTCACTGGTTAGACTGCAGAGTGATTCTCTGCATTATTATACATTATATGTGTTTTTGGTATTGTCTTGTCTTGGATATTTTAAATGGAATTTAATAAAAAATGACTTTAACTGTGTATTAGAGCAGGGGTGCGAGATCGGGTGCCATTGTCAGCGTTTAAACGCTGCGGCAACAGCACATCACAACCTTTTTCTTAAAAGAATACACATCGCTGTGCCTGTAGTCACAGCATAAAAAAAATGTGTTGTTAAAAAAAAAAATGGTTTAAACTAGTGATGTACTAAACAATTCTCAGTGAATGATGTTATTTTGCGCCAGAGACAACTGCAGCTGAGGTCTCCTCTCAAGGGTACCAACACTTGAATAAATTTAGATCAACAGAAAAAAATGGAGTAGACCACCAGCGCTGTTAATGTTTCTTTATAACTGCAGCATAGGTCACTTCAAAAAACCGGATGGTTTTTCCTTAAAATATGGATAGGAATACTGGATGCTTCGTAAAAGATATTTTAATTCATAAAACAAAAATTGTCCATACATAAAATATTTTACAAAACAGGGATTACATCACTCCACTCCATACGGACCTCAAACATCAACCGATCTGCCAATCAAGTCCCCAAAAACAGCACAAAACGGGGGGGGGGAAAGGTTAATCTTGAGGAAAAAAGATCTTACTCCTTATATGGATGGGGATGTTTCCTCCCTGTAGCTCATATCACCTTTTTGAAGTGACCTATGCTGCAGTTATAAAGAAACCTTTGGATGAACATAGGGCCTAGACCAATGGTGAGTTCATTACCATATGCCCTTTTGATGCTGGTTTTAAAACTATAGGAAAAGATACCTTTATATGAGGAAACCTCACCGTACGTCGGTGAGTAAGGTATATCAAATTATCAGTTATCCTCCCTAAATTATTTACAAGGTATAAGAATTCATGGTTTGCCGACTCCAATCGTACAAAGAAAAGATACCTTTATAAGAGGAAATTTCATTGTACGGCGGTGAGTGAGGTTCATCAAACAAGGAACATTTGATTGAAAATATTCCCTGATGGTTGACTGAGGAGTAACATCAGTTGAGAGATATTCGCACATTTACTCGACATTAACAGCGCTGGTGGTCTACTCCTTTTTTTTCTGTTGATCTAAACTAGTGATGTGCACCGGACATTTTTCGGGTTTTGTGTTTTGGTTTTGGATTCGGTTCCGCGGCCGTGTTTTGGATTCGGCCGCGTTTTGGCAAAACCTCACCGAAATTTTTTTGTCGGATTCGGGTGTGTTTTTGGATTCGGGTGTTTTTTTCAAAAACCCCTAAAAAACAGCTTAAATCATAGAATTCAGGGGTCATTTTGATCCCATAGTATTATTAACCTCAATTACCATAATTTCTATTCTGAACACCTCACACCTCACAATATTATTTTTAGTCCTACAATTTGCACCGAACTCGCTGGATGGCTAAGCTAAGCGACCCAAGTGGCCGACACAAACACCTGGCCCATCTAGGAGTGGCACTGCAGTGTCAGGCAGGATGGCCGATTTAAAAAATAGTCCCCAAACAGCACATGATGCAAAGAAAAAAAGAGGCGCACCAAGGTGGCTGTTTGACTAAGCTAAGCGACACAAGTGGCCGACACAAACACCTGGCCCATCTAGAAGTGGCACTGCAGTGTCAGGCAGGATGGCCGATTTAAAAAATAGTCCCCAAACAGCACATGATGCAAAGAAAAAAAGAGGTGCAATGAGGTAGCTGTGTGGCTAAGCTAAGCGACCCAAGTGGCTGACAAAAACAACTGGCCCATCTAGGAGTGGCACTGCAGTGTCAGACAGGATGGCAGATTTAAAAAATAGTCCCCAAACAGCACATGATGCAAAGAAAAAAAGAGGCGCACCAAGGTGGCTGTTTGACTAAGCTAAGCGACACAAGTGGCCGACACAAACACCTGGCCCATCTAGGAGTGGCACTGCAGTGTCAATCAAGACAGGATGGCACTTCCAAAAAATTGTCCCCAAACAGCACATGATGCAAAGAAAAAAAGAGGCGCACCGAGGTGGCTGTGTGACTAAGCTAAGCGACACAAGTGGCCGACACAAACACCTGGCCCATCTAGGAGTGGCACTGCAGTGTCAATCAAGACAGGATGGCACTTCCAAAAAATTGTCCCCAAACAGCACATGATGCAAAGAAAAAAAGAGGCGCACCAAGGTGGCTGTGTGACTAAGCTAAGCGACACAAGTGGCCGACACAAACACCTGGCCCACCTAGGAGTGGCACTGCAGTGTCAGGCAGGATGGCCGATTTAAAAAATAGTCCCCAAACAGCACATGATGCAAAGAAAAAAAGAGGTGCAATGAGGTAGCTGTGTGGCTAAGCTAAGCGACCCAAGTGGCTGACAAAAACAACTGGCCCATCTAGGAGTGGCACTGCAGTGTCAGACAGGATGGCAGATTTAAAAAATAGTCCCCAAACAGCACATGATGCAAAGAAAAAAGAGGCGCACCAAGGTGGCTGTTTGACTAAGCTAAGCGACACAAGTGGCCGACACAAACACCTGGCCCATCTAGGAGTGGCACTGCAGTGTCAGACAGGATGGCAGATTTAAAAAATTGTCCCCAAACAGCACATGATGCAAAGAAAAATGAAAGAAAAAAGAGGTGCAAGATGGAATTGTCCTTGGGCCCTCCCACCCACCCTTATGTTGTATAAACAGGACATGCACACTTTAACGAACCCATCATTTCAGCGACAGGGTCTGCCACACGACTGTGACTGAAATGACTGGTTGGTTTGGGCCCCCACCAAAAAAGAAGCAATCAATCTCTCCTTGCACAAACTGGCTCTACAGAGGCAATCATCATCATCCTCCGATTCCTCACCCCTTTCACTGTGTACATCCCCCTCCTCACAGATTATTAATTCGTCCCCACTGGAATCCACCATCTCAGGTCCCCGTGTACTTTGTGGAGGCAATTGCTGCTGGTGAATGTCTCCACGGAGGAATTGATTATAATTAATTTTGATGAACATCATCTTCTCCACATTTTCTGGAAGTAACCTCGTACGCCGATTGCTGACAAGGTGA
This sequence comes from Pseudophryne corroboree, assembly GCF_028390025.1. Lineage (NCBI taxonomy): Eukaryota > Metazoa > Chordata > Amphibia > Anura > Myobatrachidae > Pseudophryne > Pseudophryne corroboree. Next base: position 103,253,907 of record NC_086454.1, on the reverse strand, counting down.
GCGGCTGCACTAAACACTCTTTCGTGGGTACACACTGGAGGGAGGGCAACTTAGGTAGAATAAAGCCAGTTTGTGCAAGGGCCTCCAAATTGCCTCTTTTTCCTGCCAGTATACGTACGGACTGTTGCGGTCACTCATATAATCCTCCACCATTCTTTCCATGGTGAGAGAATCATATGCAGTGACAGTAGACGACATGTCAGTAATCATTGGCAGGTCCTTCAGTCCGGACCAGATGTCAGCAGTGGCACTCGCTCCAGACTGCCCTACATCACCGCCAGCGGGTGGGCTAGGAATTCTTAGCCTTTTCCTCGCACCCCCAGTTGCGGGAGAATGTGAAGGAGGAGATGTTGACGGGTCACGTTCCGCTTGACTTGACAATTTTCTCACCAGCAGGTCTTTGAACCTCTGCAGACTTGTGTCTGCCGGAAAGAGAGATACAACGTAGGTTTTAAATCTAGGATCGAGCACGGTGGCCAAAATGTAGTGCTCTGATTTCAACAGATTGACCACCCGTGAATCCTGGTTAAGCGAATTAAGGGCTCCATCCACAAGTCCCGCATGCCTAGCGGAATCGCTCTGTTTTAGCTCCTCCTTCAATGTCTCCAGCTTCTTCTGCAAAAGCCTGATGAGGGGAATGACCTGACTCAGGCTGGCAGTGTCTGAACTGACTTCACGTGTGGCAAGTTCAAAGGGTTGCAGAACCTTGCACAACGTTGAAATCATTCTCCACTGCGCTTGAGTCAGGTGCATTCCACCTCCTTTGCCTATATCGTGGGCAGATGTATAGGCTTGAATGGCCTTTTGCTGCTCCTCCATCCTCTGAAGCATATAGAGGGTTGAATTCCACCTCGTTACCACCTCTTGCTTCAGATGATGGCAGGGCAGGTTCAGGAATGTTTGGTGGTGCTCCAGTCTTCTGTACGCGGTGCCTGAATGCCGAAAGTGGCCCACAATTCTTCGGGCCACCGACAGCATCTCTTGCACGCCCCTGTCATTTTTTAAATAATTCTGCACCACCCAATTCAATGTATGTGCAAAACATGGGACGTGCTGGAATTTGCCCAGATGTAATGCACGCACAATATTGCTGGCGTTGTCCGATGTCACAAATCCCCAGGAGAGTCCAATTGGGGTAAGCCATTCTGCGATGATCTTTCTCAGTTGCCGTAAGAGGTTGTCAGCTGTGTGCCTATTCTGGAAAGCGGTGATACAAAGCGTAGCCTGCCTAAGAACGAGTTGGCGTTTGCGAGATGCTGCTACTGGTGCCGCCGCTGCTGTTCTTGCTGCGGGAGGCAATACATCTACCCAGTGGGCTGTCACAGTCATATAGTCCTGAGTCTGCCCTGCTCCACTTGTCCACATGTCCGTGGTTAAGTGGACATTGAGTACAACTGCATTTTTTAGGACACTGGTGAGTCTTTTTCTGAGGTCTGTGTACATTTTCGGTATCGCCTGCCTAGAGAAATGGAACCTAGATGGTATTTGGTACCGGGGACACAGTACCTCAATCAAGTCTATAATTGCCTTTGAATTAACGATGGATACCGGAACCACATTTCTCACCGCCCAGGCTGCCAAGGCCTGAGTTATCTGCTTTGCAGCAGGATGACTGCTGTGATATTTCATCTTCCTCGCAAAGGACTGTTGGACAGTCAATTGCTTACTGGAAGTAGTACAAGTGGTCTTCCGACTTCCCCTCTTAGATGACGATCGACTCCCAGCAGCAACAACAGCAGCGCCAGCAGCAGTAGGCGTTACACTCAAGGATGCATCGGAGGAATCCCAGGCAGGAGAGGACTCGTCAGACTTGACAGTGACATGGCCAGCAGGACTATTGGCTTTCCTGGGTAAGGAGGAAATTGACACTGAGGGAGTTGGTGGTGTGGTTTGCAGGAGCTTGGTTACAAGAGGAAGGGATTTAGTGGTCAGTGGACTGCTTCCGCTGTCACCCAAAGTTTTTGAACTTGTCACTGACTTATGATGAATGCGCTGCAGGTGACGTATAAGGGAGGATGTTCCGAGGTGGTTAACGTCCTTACCCCTACTTATTACAGCTTGACAAAGGCAACTCACGGCTTGACACCTGTTGTCCGCATTTGTGTTGAAATAATTCCACACGAAGAGCTGATTGTATTTTGACCAGGCATGTCAATGGCCATATTCCTCCCACGGACAACAGGTGTCTCTCCGGGTGCCTGACTTAAACAAACCACCTCACCATCAGAATCCTCCTTGTCAATTTCCTCCCCAGCGCCAGCAACACCCATATCCTCATCCTGGTGTACTTCAACAGTGACATCTTCAATTTGACTATCAGGAACTGGACTGCGGGTGCTCCTTCCAGCACTTGCAGGGGGCGTGCAAATGGTGGAAGGCGCAAGCTCTTCCCGTCCAGTGTTGGGAAGGTCAGGCATCGCAACCGACACAATTGGACTCTCCTTGGGGATTTGTGATTTAGAAGAATGCACAGTTCTTTGCTGTGCTTTTGCCAGCTTAAGTCTTTTCTTTTTTCTAGCGAGAGGATGAGTGCTTCCATCCTCATGTGAAGCTGAACCACTAGCCATGAACATAGGCCAGGGCCTCAGCCGTTCCTTGCCACTCCGTGTCGTAAATGGCATATTGGCAAGTTTACGCTTCTCCTCAGACGCTTTTATTTTTGATTTTTGGGTCATTTTACTGAACTTTTGTGTTTTGGATTTTACATGCTCTCTACTATGACATTGGGCATCGGCCTTGGCAGACGACGTTGATGGCATTTCATCGTCTCAGCCATGACTAGTGGCAGCAGCTTCAGCACGAGGTGGAAGTGGATCTTGATCTTTCCCTTTAACCTCCACATTTTTGTTCTCCATTTTTTAATGTGTGGAATTATATGCCAGTATCAATAGCAATGGCCTACTACTATATTTACTGTGCAAAACTAAAATGCACCACAGGTATAGAATGTAGATGGATAGTATACTTAATGGATGACGAGTGACGACACAGAGGTAGGTACAGCAGTGTCCTACCGTACTGCTATATATAGTATACTGGTGGACACTGTGTCAGCAAACTGCAAAACTAAAATGCACCACAGGTATAGAATGTAGATGGATAATAGTATACTTAATGGATGGCGAGTGACGACACAGAGGTAGGTACAGCAGTGGCCTACCGTAATGCTATATATAGTATACTGGTGGACACTGTGTCAGCAAACTGCAAAACTAAAATGCACCACAGGTATAGAATGTAGATGGATAATAGTATACTTAATGGATGACGAGTGACGACACAGAGGTAGGTACAGCAGTGGCCTACCGTACTGCTATATATAGTATACTGGTGGACACTGTGTCAGCAAACTGCAAAACTAAAATGCACCACAGGTTTAGAATGTAGATGGATAATAGTATACTTAATGGATGACGAGTGACGACACACAGGTAGGTACAGCAGTGGCCTACCATACTGCTATATATAGTATACTGGTGGACACTGTCAGCTAACTGCAAAACTAAAATGCACCACAGGTATAGAATGTAGATGGATAGTATACTTAATGGATGACGAGTGACGACACAGAGGTAGGTACAGCAGTGGCCTACCGTACTGCTATATATAGTATACTGGTGGACACTGTGTCAGCAAACTGCAAAACTAAAATGCACCACAGGTATAGAATGTAGATGGATAATAGTATACTTAATGGATAACGAGTGACGACACAGAGGTAGGTACAGCAGTGGCCTACCGTACTGCTATATATAGTATACTGGTGGACACTGTGTCAGCAATCTGCAAAACTAAAATGCACCACAGGTATAGAATGTAGATGGATAATAGTATACTTAATGGATGACGAGTGACGACACAGAGGTAGGTACAGCAGTGGCCTACCGTACTGCTATATATAGTATACTGGTGGACACTGTGTCAGCAAACTGCAAAACTAAAATGCACCACAGGTATAGAATGTAGATGGATAATAGTATACTTAATGGATGACGAGTGACGACACAGAGGTAGGTACAGCAGTGGCCTACCGTACTGCTATATATAGTATACTGGTGGACACTGTGTCAGCAAACTGCAAAACTAAAATGCACCACAGGTATAGAATGTAGATGGATAATAGTATACTTAATGGATGACGAGTGACGACACAGAGGTAGGTACAGCAGTGGCCTACCGTACTGCTATATATAGTATACTGGTGGACACTGTGTCAGCAAACTGCAAAACTAAAATGCACCACAGGTTTAGAATGTAGATGGATAATAGTATACTTAATGGATGACGAGTGACGACACACAGGTAGGTACAGCAGTGGCCTACCATACTGCTATATATAGTATACTGGTGGACACTGTCAGCTAACTGCAAAACTAAAATGCACCACAGGTATAGAATGTAGATGGATAGTATACTTAATGGATGACGAGTGACGACACAGAGGTAGGTACAGCAGTGGCCTACCGTACTGCTATATATAGTATACTGGTGGACACTGTGTCAGCAAACTGCAAAACTAAAATGCACCACAGGTATAGAATGTAGATGGATAATAGTATACTTAATGGATGACGAGTGACGACACAGAGGTAGGTACAGCAGTGGCCTACCGTACTGCTATATATAGTATACTGGTGGACACTGTGTCAGCAAACTGCAAAACTAAAATGCACCACAGGTATAGAATGTAGATGGATAATAGTATACTTAATGGATGACGAGTGACGACACAGAGGTAGGTACAGGTAAGGTAAAAGGTAAAAGACATAATCTGTTTTTATATAAATTTGGTATGTGTTCACTTCATATATTTTTGCACTATTAGGTATTGCCACCTAATATTACACTATGAGGTTCCTTTGATATAGATCTATGGCCCTAACTGTGCGGAGTTTGTATATTCTCCCCGTGCTAGCGTGGGTTTCCTCCGGGTACTCGGGTTTCCTCCCACAATCCAAAAATAAACTGGTAGGTTAATTGGCTCCAAATAAAATGAACCCTAGTGTGAATGTGTGTGTATGTACATGAGGTAGGGGATATAGATTGTAAGCTCCACTGGGGCAGGGACTGATATGAATATAGATTGTAAGATCCCCTGGGGCAGAGACTGATGTGAATGGCCAAATTCTCTCTGTAAAGTGTATAGCGCTTGGATATATGGAGACGATAAAAATAGAGAAAGAGATTTAGAGAAAAGAGAAACCTTTTGGATTCTGACTTTGAACACTCTGAAACCCACAGGGTCAAATGAAGGGATTGAAATTAATGGGGCAGATGTATTAACCTGGAGAAGGCATAAGGAAGTGATAAACCAGTGATATGAGTAAGGTGATACACACACCAGCTAATCAGCTCCTAATTGTTAATTTACATATTGGAGCTGATTGGCTGGTTCGTTTATCACCTTGCACATATCACTGGTTTATCACTTCCTTATGCCTTCTCCAGGTTAATACATCTGCCCCACTGTGTTAACTCTTGTTGGGGAAGTGTTGTGTATATTGTTTACTATGATGGATTATCTGTTTCTGTCTGGGAATAGCTGACAGCCTGTGGCCGGCCACTCACGTATACCCCTTTTCCACTAGCTTTAAAAACACGGGTAAATGCGCGGGGGGGGCGCCCCTGCCGCGTCAGCAACAGCGTCACCAACCCGGCAATATGCCGGGTTGGTGAGCGCTGTGGGAAAGGGGGCTGTAGCACGGGTGGCAGCCGTGTCAGGCTCCCGGCTGCGGCCCATGCTACAGATGGAAAAGTGGTATTAATTACTCTCTTGCTCGATCATTCTGCTTATTTGTATTCTCTTTTTGGTGTTTACTAATTTGTGCAATTTTTGTAATTTTTTTTATATATGACATGGTATTAAGGATGTGGAATATCGATATTTTTTACTCTTATGTGCTATATTGCTTGGTGTGACCGAACACCTTTCTTTTCTGTCTCCTGTATAACAACCACACATGTTTGTTTGCACATGACCAATGTTTTTTAGTTTTGTTTACTGTATGTTTTGATATGTCCTATTTTATGTTTCTTTGTCTAATTCAGACCTGATCGTAGCCCTGCAAAATTTTGCACGGCTACGATCAGGCACACTGACATGCGGGGGATGCCCAGCACAGGGTTAGTCTGCCCCGCATTTCAGGCCCGCAACCCCCACCCCCGCAGAAGTACAAAAGCATCGCACGGCAGCGATGCTTTTGCACTTCAGGAGTAGCTCCCGGCCAGCGCAGCTTTTGCGTGCTGGCCGGTAGCTACTCGTCGCTGTGCATGATGTCTCGCTGCCGCTGCGGCCCGCCATCCGCACGATCCAGCCAGGCCTGCATTGGCCAGACCGTGCCCACAAAATGGTGGCCAAATGCCGCCATGTCGCCCCCTCCCGCCATGCGACCGCCTCTGCCTGTCAATCAGGCTGAGGCGATCGCTAGGCAACAACAGCCGTCGGCTGTCAGCCATGCGCCGGTGCACTGCGGCGCCAGCGCACTTCTGGCCTGATTGCTGCACTGCAATGAACGGCAGCATGCAATCAGGTCAGAATGGCCCCCTATATGTAAGATCCAATGAATTCTTTTGGTGGCATTTAAATTAGACAGCATTCGTCACAGACTCCAGCCCTCTGACAAAGTATACTACGAAAAGCATTTGGGGCGGGCGGAGTCTGCTGACGTCACCCACCACCAGCGTTGCCGGCCCCACGAGTGATGGCCGGAGTGATCCTACCTGCGGCATCCCTGGTTCAGAGACCAACAGTGGGGTGAGGAATCCATACAGCTGGAGAAGTGGTCTTCCAGCGTATGCCTGGTGGATAGTTTGGAATCATGTGGTAACCACTAGTCCACACAGGTTACCAGTTGGTACGAGCATAATCTATATGCTTTTCTAATGTGTCTTGTGAAATTCAACTTTTATTAAAATACTTATATGCACTATGAAGCGCCCCCTCTTTTAACACATACACACACACACAAACACACACACACACACACACACACACACATATATATATACCATCCAGATGTGGCGGCACTCAGCAAAAGATCACACAAACACAGGGATGCAATAGCAACGTTTCAATGTTATTTAATCGTCTTCAGGCACATTATGGGCCTGAAGACAATGAAATAACATTGAAACATTGCTACTGCATATGTATGGACACAGCACACAGCATCTATTCACTGCTACTCTGCTCAGAGCAGCGAGTGACAGGGGCAATCTCCCAACTGCCACCCACCCTTATCCTACCGCGGGACACTGCGACCTGCGGGTGGGACAGACTGTGAAAAACGGTACAGTTGGGAAGTATGTTAATCTGGAACATGTTTCATGAAAAACACTTGGAGACGATAGAAGTAGCGGCACATTTATTTGGAAATTGGAACACAAACTAGGAGATGTTATACCACATGTCTGTAAAGGGGGGTACTCATGGAGCGATCGCTGCTTAAATTCTAAGCAATCTGACTAAATTTTGCGCATCGCTATCGCTGGTGCTAGATTGGCCTGCATGATCTAGCAGGTCGCTCATTTCACCCGCTGGGTGAAATGAGCGGCCCCCCGTCTCCCCCCGCACGCTCAGCACACATCGCGCTGTGCTGAGCGGCGGGAGAGATGTGTGCTAAGCGCTTCGCTCAGCACACATCTCTCCCACATTGGCCAGTGAGTACTGGCCTTAAGAAGCACTATGGGCTCTATTTATCATCACTTAATTTCTGGAAAAGTAGGTTAAAAAAAAAAAACATTTTCACCTACATATGTAGAAATTAAGTATCTGGATAATTCATTATAACAGAACCGTACACAAAATCATGGGTGCGAACCGTCATTTTAGTGTGAAAGGGGTATCATACAGAACAGTAGCTGCCATTTGGTCACATTAATTAATATGTAACTCTAATAAATTTTAAGGTAACTGTATTATTCCTCATTATCTGATAAGAAGACTTTTGTCTGAGATGATATCTGATGGTGGGTATCAGACCGTTCAAATACAGATGAGTCTGTGTAAACATCTGCAAACTTTGCTGTGATTAAATTAACAAACAAGTGCTAATTATCTAATAATCAACAAATACAGGCACAAAAGAGAGACAAGATTTCAGGCTGAATGCAGAACAATTTACTTCATATTGGGGGTAATTCCAAGTTGATCGCAGCAGGATTTTTGATAGCAATTGGGCAAAACCATGGAAGTAATTCCAAGTTGATCGCAGCAGGAAATTTTTTAGCAGTTGGGCAAAACCATGTGCACTGCAGGGGAGGCAGATATAACATGTGCAGAGAGAGTTAGATTTGGGTGGAGTGTGTTCAATCTGCAATCTAATTTGCAGGGTAAATACTGGCTGCTTTATTTTTACACTGCAAATTAGATTGCAGATTGAACACACCCCAACCAAATCTAACTCTCTCTGCACATGTTATATCTGCCCTTCCTGCAGTGCACATGGTTTTGCACAATTGCTAACAAAAATCCTGCTGCGATCAACTTGGAATTACCCCCATTGACCCTAAACTAAATTTATTACCAATCCTTGGAAAATGTACTTTTTTTTTAGGCTTGCTGCATCTATTATGTAATGTTGATATTTATGAGGGTACTGCAGCAGAAATCAGAGTAACCTACTGTAGCCCCTTTTCTATCATGCGCAAAAACCATAGGTGTCTATAGGGACTGAGATAAAGGCAAATTTATCAAGATCCAAAAAGCCTAGCATCAGATGGAGTCCTCACAGATGTACTGGGGCAATGTCCCGATCCACTGACGACTGGCTGGGGGAATCAGGAGAATTAACCATGTTTAAAAAACCTGATTACCCGATCCCCTCTGCAAACAGTCAGAATAGGCAAACCGGGAATTTTTAATATGTCTAATTTCTCCAATTCCCTGACGGATCTTGATCATCGCTGGCCACTGATTGGTGAATCCAGTCGGTGGATCGGCATTGCCAGTGGGTGTTGGAATCGGGGTCGCTGATGTATGGGGGTCATTAGTCCATGGTATCTTACGAGCTACTGTTCAACATTTCTAATTGAAGAGGGATCCTTTGCCTGTCTCCCCTTCAGCCCATACTAGAGCATTAGCCTCTGTAGGAAGCTATCACTTTACTACCATTTCTGCATTGGGTTGGGCTCTTATCAGTGTCAGTATCCTGGCAAAGGACTGTTGCTAAATTCCATATTTATATAACTTTTTGCTACCACTATATGCAGAAAATATATTTAATTGGGCATAATATATAAAATTGTTTGAATATGACCCGAAATCATGGACCTCCTACTATGTACAAGATGGCTGTTCCAGGGAAAAGACACCGAACTGCAGAGGTCATTTATTAAAATATTGCTAAAGAGCAATTTTTAAATTGCTAAACACACCCCACCCAAATCTAACTCTCTCTGCACGTGTTACATCTGCGCCACCTGCAGTGCCACATGTTTTTTTCCATTATGATCAGGTCTGAATTAGGCCCTAAGGCAATATGTATGCATCCTGCTCTGCTGTTTGAAGCATTCACATAGGCCACTGGTTGTGCAGCGCCTGGGACAGGTACAGTGATGTAGAATTTGCGGTTTTAGGTGGTCATTCCAAGTTGTTCACTAGCTGCAATCGTTCGTTGTGCAGTGATGAGGCAAAAAATGGCACTTCTGCACATGCGTAGGCGGCGCAATGCGCATGCGCAACGTACTTTCACAACGGCCAATGTAGTTTCACACAAGGTCTAGTGAAGCTTTTCTGTCGCACTGCTGGCCGCAGAGTGATTGACAGGAAGAGGGCGCTTCTGGGTGTCAACTGACCGTTTTCAGGGAGTGTACGAAAAAACGCAGGCGTGCCAGGAAAACTCGGAATGACCCCCTTAGTTCTGACCTCACCATGCCTGCACGGACTCCCGCACATATTAGGAAATATGGAGGGGCCCCTGTAAGTGATGGACACTCACCACCTAAACTCTGCAATGTTTATAGTTGTGATCAAAAGGGTTGTCCTCTTATTGATGTATTCTAAACAGTTACTTACGTTGTGCACACATATTCTGCAGCGCTTTACAGAGATTATTTCCGTCATTCACATCAGTCTCTGCCCCAATGTATATTCCCTTTCACATGGACACACAGGGCCTTACTCTGAGATGGATGCAGATGCAGCTACTTCTGCGTCTTTTTGCTAATAAAGCATCCGATTTTGAAACAACTGAGACACCCCCTTGCAGCGTCTTAGGACAGTGGATTTCTGTCACTGTGGGTATTTAGACAAATGAGCGGTCACAAAAATGAAACCTGCAGCCTCCCTATGGTCCTGTGCCTACAGTGCATATGTGCTGTGTGCCAGACACCACTGGCGCACTGCTAGTTACGGCCCTGGCAACACCACTTTCCATTTTTAGAAACTTTAGTAAATCTACTCCTAAATCATAGAAAATGATAAAGGTCTAAAGCATTGCCGTGTCTGAAAATAAACCTGAGTGTCTGTGAAACGGGTGCGATAGTTAATGCCGGCGGTCACATGACTGACTGCGGCATCCCAACTTTTAAAATGCTGACAGGGGTGCCTACTTTTTCCTTGTACACTTACTAGAATTTCACACTCTAAATTGAGTAAAAGAAAAAAAATGCTATATTGTTCGTGAGATCAGCAAGGCAGATCTAACAGTTTTTTAAATTTAAATAGTGGCCTTATATTTTCCTGACTGCATTTGTACTGGAAAAAGCACACTTCTCATATTTTATGACTTTGGATATACTGTATAGTTGTCAGAGTACATGTACATCTAATAATATGCAGTGTTCAGAAAGCCCCCCAGCCCCCTTGTTAATATAAGATTGAAGTAAACAACCTCAAATACCAATTCATTTAAGACAAAGTTTAACTTTAAATAATTTGCTTTTGAGTTCTAAATGCATAAAAATACAGATTACATTGTTAATAGTTGAAACACTAGTATTATTACACAAAAGGCTTAATTTCAAATGTAAATTAGGTGTTGTGATAAATCCTTGTCTAGTACATGGTGCCTTCGTAACTGTCTGAGTGTAATCATTGAAACAATCAGTCTGATAATGTTACATTGTCCTCCTAGCACTTTTGTTCTCCCCATTAAACTCTGGACTGTAAGACTCCAGTACATGTCATTGATATTTAAGGACTTCAAAGCAGAATAGTTTACACATATAGGGGGTAATTCCAAGTTGATCGCAGCAGGAAATTTTTTAGCAGTTGGGCAAAACCATGTGCACTGCAAGGGAGGCAGATGTAACATGTGCAGAGGGAGTTAGATTTGGGTGGGGTGTGTTCAATCTGCAATCTAAATTGCAGTGTAAAAATAAAGCAGCCAGTATTTACCCTGCACAGAAACAAAATAACCCACCCAAATCTAACTCTCTCTGCACATGTTATATCTGCCTCCCCTGCAGTGCACATGGTTTTGCCCAACTGCTAAAAAAATTCCTGCTGCGATCAACTTGGAATTACCCCCATAGACTCAGACAGATTATATACCAGTCAGTGTTGGTAAAATGTATATTCTTATAACTTTAGATGAATCTTTTTTGCAATAATAATGGGTATCTGTGCATCTAATACATACAGCATTTGGTTTTCAGTGTTTCACTAGTTTTCTTATCAAAAGCAAAGCCACTGGAAATGAACCTCAAATCTTCCATTTTTAATCCCAAAATGTTACAAATCACCATGCAGATTTTTTACATATTAAGAATATAAATCATCAAATTTAATAAACTGCGATTTCACAAACTACCACAAAACTACCACAAAACTTGCAGTATGAATGCCAGAAAAAAAGAAGAAGTGACAGAGTGGTGAGATTGCAGGCAGTTTGAGCTATCTGACCGGTATGCGGTTTAAATACCACCCGTCAGGATCCTGGCAGTCGTAATACCTACGCCGTAATCCTGACAGGGGTACTATCCCGCCGCCAGAATACTGCTGAGGTAGGTGATTCTCCCTCTGTGGGTGTCCATGACACCCGTAGAGGGATAATAGAACCTGTGGCGAGCTAAACGAGTCACCATGCCCACAAGGGGCCTTGATGTCGGTATATTGACAGTTGGCATCCCATACGCCGGGATACCATACCGATCCCATCTGGCCAATTCTAACATAGGGACTAATTCACCATGGATTGCTGATTTGCAAAAATGTAAATCGGGCGATTATTGGCAGACTGCACATGTGCTGCAAATGCATTACACGTGCGAGAAGGCACAATGTGATTGGTCTGCATTTGCAGCCTAAGTGAAAAACGATCGCAATTTGATTGACAGGAAGTGACCTTTCGTGGGTGGTAACATGGCATTTCGGGGAGTGGTTGGGAAAATGCAGGTGTGTCATGAGCATTTTCGGTGCATGCATCCGACGTCAGCTGCGTTCCTTGCAATGAAAAACATAGGGGTCATTCCGAGTAGATCGTAGCTGTGCTACATTTAGCACAGCTACGATCATCTTCCCAGACATGCGGGGGGACGCCCAGCAGAGGGCTAGTCCCCCACGCATGTCAGTCCGGCCCCCCACACACACACAAGTACATAAGCATCGCACAGCGCGCAATGTTTTTGTACTTGAAGAGTAACTCCAGGCCAGAGCAGCTCCTGAGGCTGGCCAGGAGTTACTCATCGCTGCCCCAGGTCGCAGCGGCTGCGTGTGACGTCACGCAACCACTGCGGCCTGCCCCCCACATGGTCCGGCCACGCCTGCGTTGGATGGACCGCGCCCCGAAAATGGCGCCAGCGTGCCACCCTCTCCCACCCAGCGACCGCTTCTGCCTGTCAATCAGGCATAGGTGATCGCTAGGTAACAACGGTCTTCGGCCATCTGGCATGCACCAGTGCACTGCGGCGCCGGCACATGCGCAGTTCCGACCCGATCGCTGTGCTGCAAACAACTGCATCGTGCGATCGGGTCAGAATGACCCCCATAGTGTCTGGTGCAACTGCAATTGCATTATTTTGAATAGGCATGGGTCAACTGGTAATGGTGCTCAATTTCTGCGTATGCATCATAGTTATGTGACTGCATACGCAAATTTGTGAATGTAGCGGTGGGTGACTTTTTCCATTCTGGGCGGCTCTTCACTTGCGATTTATAGCAGTAGCAGTTTTGAGACATCGCTATTTCATTCTAAATAGCGATCTTTACTTAATTAGGCCCATAATAGGGAGACATGGGGGCTAATTCAGGCTGGATCGCAGTGTGCGATCCAACCGGAATTTTTGCTGAAAAGATGTGGGCGCATGTGCAGCACCTTCCCTGCGCATGAGCCCATATTTTCTGCAGGGGGGGCCGCAAAAAATGCAATCACCTCTGCATGGCGGGTGTACGGGGCGAGGGGGGGGGGGGGGGGGCAACACTCTGTTTCCAGGGAGGAGATCAAGCGTTGCGAGGGGCGGTGCTTCATCAACGGGGGGAGGAGGCGCACAAGTGGGGGCGTGTTGTGGGCGTTATCACGGCGGCTGCGTGACGTCACACACAGCCGCTGTGATCAGAAAACTGGCGCTCCCCCAGTTTCTGCTAACAAGCAGAAATTGCGAACGCTCCGCAATTTCTGCTTGTTCAACTGGGCGGCCTTGCTGGGCGGCCTTTCCCTGCGATGTGCGGCCCCCAGCATGCAATTCAAAGGATAGCAAATTCTGCTGATTAGCAGAATTTGCTATCTAACCTGAATTAGCCCCATAATACACAAATTAATTATGATGCCAATGATTATTTCTTGATTAAGAAGGCAAAAACAGTTACTAATTATCTTTATTAGGTCAAAATTATTTTGGATATTTAATGCCACGGCCGCAGGGAGCAGTATAAAAGTGTCCCCCGGCTGTGGCATTATCTGTCCAGCTAGTGGAGCCCGGTGCTGGTACAAAAAATACGGGGGACCCCTACGCTTTTTGTCCCCCGTATTTTTTGCACCAGGACCAGGTGCAGAGCCCGGTGCTGGTTGTTAAAATACGGGGGATCCCCTGTCATTTTTTCCCCCATATTTTGGCAACCAGGACCGGCTCAAAGACCCCGAGGCTGGTTATGCTTAGGAGGGGGGACCCCACGCAATTTTTTTTCGTTTTTTTTACCATTTTTTTAACATTTTTTGAATCAAAATCCGTCAATTGGTCCGTTTTCCAACAGCGGGACTGTTGAATCCGTTTTTTATTGAATATGTCGAATTCCGGCACCCGCCGGCCGGAATTCGACGGTCGAATTGTGTCGAATTTAAAAACGGGCGAAAAAGTGCCGCAATTCGCCCGGAATTGCATATACCCCATAAGCTTCACATGAACAAAAGATCGACATGGATAAAAGGTCGACATATGAAAGGTTGATGGGTTCAAAAGGTTGGCATGACAATGGTCAACACATTTTTGGGGGGTTACATGTTACAAATCATAACATTTAGTTCTATTCACAAATCATAACCTTTAGTTACATCGTGGCATGCGAAGCGAGATACCGTGCCCAAAGAGTGGCGAGCGCAGCAAGCCTGCGAGGGGCCGCGTTTCAACAATTGGTGGTCCCAGATGCCAAAACTATCCACACTAACCCAAAAAATAAAAATGTGTCGATCATTGTCATTTTGACCTTTTCACCCTGTCTAACTTTTGTACCTGTCAACCTTTTCCAGTATCAGCCTTTCATATGTTGACCTTTTTCTCCATGTTGACCTTGTGTCTGCCAACCATAAGGGGTCGACCTAATAACTGTAGACCTAATGCATGTTGATCTTCTATACCACACCCATTCATTATCATGCATGCACTAGCAATATTCTATCTATCTATCTATCTATCTATCTATCTATCTATCTATCTATCCCAGACCATGCACTCTGTAATGGCTAGCCAAGCAATGGTGGAGGCTACTTGATGGCATCAAAAATTGAAAGTACATGTAGATGAAGCATGTGCCTCTTTTCCACTGAGCCCCTCAATTGTGGGCCTGTTCACCCAATATCCAATGACCGGGCAGACAATTGTACAGGTGTGTATGCAGGACCTTTGCAGGAGCGTTAGGCTGATAAACTGCTTACAGCGCTCCTCCAACAGTCGGGATAGGGAGGTCATATCTCATGTGCCGTTTAATATTTATCTGCTTGACCTCCTGATCCCACAGAAACCTGTGCACACTGAGATATTTCTAGCACAGTGTGCATGGGAGGCACAGTGCGTCAAGCTGGGTACACTGTACCCAATTAGCCAACTTTTCATAAGGAATATACCCAGCTTTAGGGACAGATTCAATTGAATGAGAGCTGCTGCCGGCAGATCCCATTGTGCATGTTTCATTCCATTATCAAAGCTGAGTTGTACTTTCAGTTTGGTAGCTAGTAGGATTTAAAGAAGCCACAGAAACCGTTCCGGTGACACTCAGGCTTAACTGAATCTGCCCCTTGAATGGACAGAGCTATGGGGGTCATTCTGAGTTGATCGCTCGCTAGCAACTTTTTGCAGCGCTGCAATCAGGTTAAATCTCGGCAAAACTGTGCATGCGTATGCACTGCAATGCGCAGGCGCATCGTACAGGTGCAAAGAGGATCGGTGCTGGGCGATGGATTTAACGAAGAATCCATTCGCACAGCCGATCGCAAGTTGATTAACAGAAAGAGGGCGTTTGTGGGTGTCAACTGACCGTTTTCTGGGAGTGTTTGGAAAAACGCAGGCGTGTCCAAGCGTTTGCAGGGCGGGTGTCTGACGTCAATTCCGGGACCGGACAGGCTGAAGTGATCGCAGTGGCTGAGTAAGTCCAGAGCTACTCAGAAACTGCAAAAAACTTTTTTGTGCCGTCAGCTGCAAAAGCGTTCGCACACTTGCAAAGCGAAAAAATACACTCCACCAAAGGCGGCGACTATCTGATCGCAGCAAAAAGTTGCTAGCGAGCGATCAACTCTGTATGACCCCCTATAAATCCTCTGCAATGGAATGACCACATTCAGGACAAGAGCAAAAGCCTTTCAGAGGGCCAGAAGAGGAAGGATGTTCCGTTGAGATAAATGGTGGAAAAAATGAAGTTGCCAACAGTTGTCTACACATTTCTACAATGACTGTATCATCTTTCATGTCTGCACCTTACACTATCCTTATTCATCAATGTGCTAGATATCCCAGTCTACAATAGATACTGTAATAAAGATGGCTGATAATGCTCCAGACTTACAGGAGACACACACTTCTTCACCACAACCGTCTAAGCTCATATGGATGTTGCCATTTGTTTCATGCCATTGTATGTTACATATTCATATCACGATCCTTCTTAATGTACAGAAGCTTTTTTAATATATTGTTAGTTTATAAACAAAGATCAATAATAATAACAACAATGACCAATACTGTCACTGCTTCAGCATTCATGGTACGTAGCGTTGCACTGTGGTAAGTGCTTGTTTGATGATATCTTTGGGAAGTACACAGGGAACTCTAGCATGAACTGAACCATGTCCCAGCGCTAGACCTGCTATAACATTTATAATTAAGAGGAATATTCTCTGAGGACATCATCTGGAGCTTCTAAGGAATATTGTATTTCTGTTGTCCAAAATTGATGGTTCACAATGCAGAGCACAAAGCTTCAGTATCATTGTCCAACTTGGTGTTCAGATTGCACAAGATCCAAATATTTAGTTCTTGGTCCATGTGGTTGGGTCACTTTGGCTCCTCTTTGGCAGCTGTGATGGACCAGTAACAGTCATCTCCAAACTGTATTTTTCATAATGCCTAATAATGTCAGTTTTATTATCATACATAGCACTAGTTTTGGGCTTACACATGATGCAATATCAGGCCAATCACTTGCACTATAATAATAATAATAATAATAATAATAATAATTATTTTATTTATATAGCGCTCTTTCTCCAATAGGACTCAAGGCGCTTAACAGATACATAGCATAATATAGTACAGATAATAATGAAGTACATTTTCATAAAATACAGAAGCATGAAGATACTAAAAGGGACACAATGGAAATGCTTGAGTAAAAAGAAAAGTCTTGAGTCTACTTTTGAAGGATTCTATAGTTGGGGCCTCTCGCACTGTGCAGGGAAGTGAGTTCCATAGAGTCGGAGCCGCATGACTAAAAGCTCGACCCCCAGATGAATTACGGTAGATTCTAGGTACTGCTAAAAGTCCTTCATCTACAGATCGCAGTAATCGAGTGGGGCAGTATGGGGTCAGCAGCTGTTTCAGGTACCTTGGGCCTTGGTCATGTAATGCTTTGAAACTCAGTAAGCCAATCTTGAAGATGATTCGCCATCTTACAGGCAGCCAGTGAAGGGAGTAGAGGATGGGTGTTATGTGGCTAGAACGGGGCTGGTTGGTTAATAGCCTGGCAGCTGTGTTTTGCACCAGCTGTAAGCGTTGCAATTCTTTTGCTGGTAGACCAAGGTAGAGGGCATTACAGTAGTCTAAACGAGATGATACAAATGCATGTATGACTTTTGGCATGTCATCTGAGGGAATTAAGTGCTTGATTCTGGCTATGTTCCTCAGGTGAAAGAATGAGGATTTGATTGTGGCTGATATCTGATGTTTAAGTGTCAAGCCACCATCCAGGACAACGCCAAGATTCCGCACACGATCACTGGTCTGTAATTCTGAATCCCCGAGTGTAAGTCCAGTTGGTTGGCTATGCTGCAGTCTTGTCCTTTGATGTTGCGGTCGTATCAAAAGGACCTCTGTTTTATCCGGGTTCAGTCGCAGCCAACTGGCGCTCATCCACTCCTGTAGTTCAGCTAGACAGCCATTTAGGGTGGCTATTGGGTTATCAGTGCCCGGAGCAAAGGACAAGTACAGTTGTGTATCATCTGCATAGCAGTGGTAGACCAGGCCATGGCGCCTGATTATTTCGCCCAATGGGAGCATGTATACTGCAAAAAGCATGGGGGATAGTATAGAACCTTGTGGGACACCACATGGCAATGGCACTGGTGGTGATGAGTATAATCCAGATGATACTCTCTGTGACCTGCCAGTGAGAAATGATTTGAACCAGCTTAGGACTGTGCCATCCAGACCACAGAAATGTATCAGTCGCTCAATCAGAAGCCCATGGTCCACGGTATCAAATGCTGCCGAGAGATCCAGAAGGATTAATATTGAACAGTCACCTCTGTCTTTTGCCATCAGAAGATCATTTAACACACACACCAGGGCTGTTTCAGTGCTATGTCTTCTCCTGAATCCTGATTGAAATGGATCATAAATATCATGGGTTGTCAGGCGGGTTTCCAGTTGATTTGCAACGACTTTCTCAATAACCTTTCCTAGGAAAGGAAGGTTTGATACCGGTCTGTAGTTGGTCATGCAGTCGGGATCTAAATTAGGTTTTTTAAGAAGCGGTCTAACAATTGCTTCCTTTAGGGGTCCAGGAAAAATGCCTGTCTGCAAAGAGCATTGAACAATTTTTGTAAAGACAGGACCAATTATATCCATACAACCGATTAGAAGCTTGGTTGGGGCTGGGTCCAGATCACAGGTGGTGGGACGCAAAATCCGAGCAACAGAGTATGTGGCCAGTTTTGATGAATTAAACTATAATCTAATCTAACATGAAGGTATAGCTGTGCTTGGCTATTCTAATTTTTTTCCAGAAATCAGCGTAAACCATACAGATCAGGAAGAAAACGATTCTTGTATTTCCCGAGTTATAGGGGTACTGCCCCTTTAAGAGCAGACTCTTAATCACATATTTATTAACCCTGGGAGATGAATATAGTTCCCAGTTAAGGGGTATATTCAATATCTGTCAGATTCTTTCCAACGGAAAGGATCCAACAGGTCTATTCAGTGCCGGGCCAAACCCAACAGGTTTGGTCCATTCCCGACAATGGCAATCCGTCTTTCTTTAAAGTTGGATTGACATTGTCGGAAATGGGGTTAAAACCTGTTGGATTTGGCCGCGCTTCCGACAGCCAACATGGATTCCGACAATCCACGTGGTTTCCGACAATTACTGAATACACCCCTAAGTGTGAGAGAGCAAATTTCACTTAAATTAAGCGTTAGCTGTATGTAAAGAGTAATAGAGAAATCTCAATTGCACAAATAATATAAGAAAGAAATGTGGGGAAAACATCTGTTAGTGAAATATGAATGTTAATTTGCTCAGGCTGTCTCTCTGTAGTAAGTACTTGGTATAGGGATTGAAGGAGGTTAGAAAGACAGGTCTTAGGTCTTGATGAAGTGAATCTCTTTGCAGTGGCACACGCAGGAGTGGGTTTCTGAGTGCCCACAGAATTCCCTCCCGACAGACACGTGAATTGCAGCATTTTGCTGTGAGGGGGAGGGGCCTCATGACATGGTACTTGGACCCGCCCCCAGTATGGAAAGTGTGTGTATGCATGTGTGATGTGTGTATATATAATGTCAGTAATATCTGACGCTCAACTGCATAAAACAGGTACCTGCCCCATCGTCCTCCACAGCTCACCAATCCCAACAGGGTGGAATTCACACAATTATTAATCGGCAGCACTCAGGGACGCATAACACTCAAGTTGGCGGCACTCAAGTCACACAACTCCAGTTCCTACAGTCAACGTTTCAATGTCAGGTAAACATTTTAATCTGGACAAAGTGCAAAAAAGAACATGACCTCACACCCGGTGTACCCGTCATCATAGCAACATAGTCTAAACAGCAAAAATTATATACATGCTTATAGTACATATAAAGTTACAATAGTAATCAGAATCAGAATCCGCTTTATTGGCCAGGTGTACTCACGTACACTAGGAATTCTTTGTGGTACAATGCATCGCCAAGCAGCAACATGAAGGGGGAATAAATAGCATACGAAGGGGGAAGAACATAGCATACATTACACACATTACACGTATGAGTTGATACTGCACATTGCAACTGTACAATAGACTCAACATATTAGACATATTATACACGTAGGACTAAACACAAAGGCTGCTTGGCAGAGCAGCACCGAGGCAGCCATCCGCGGCGCCAACTAGAACTCAAACAATGCACATAATACAGAAGATTTAAGTATTACATCAAAAGATAAACCACACAGACAATAAAGACAGAAAGCATAATGCAGGGTTGGTGTAAGCATTTTGGGTAATAACCTCCAGGGGTTGTGTATTCCACCCTCACAAGGTACCAGGTGCGGCAGCCATCTTAGGCGCTCTGCGTAGGATTACCCAGGGTGGAATAGTCAACCCCTAGAAGAGAACACAAAACGGGGAGATTGCAGAGTCCTTAGGTTCAGAGTAGGGTTCCAATAAAACCATCAGGTCCATGTATTTTTCATCCCATCCACAAGTTTACCAGATAAGGCAGCAATGTTGGGCGCACTACGAAGGTTACACAGTGGGAGATGAGCCATGCAAGGGCCAAATGCATTCACGGGAAATCTGCCACGAGTGTAGGAGTATGCTATACACTGCATGGAAAGATCCAAATGAAGCACACCCTGCCCATGGAGGAACCATCCGAGGCAGCCATGTGAGGCGCACTTTGTAGGTTACTGCTGGCAGGGTGTGCAACCAATGGAGGTACACATGGTGTAATGGTCAAGCCACAGTAAAATATATGCCACTGTAAAATAAACA
Organism: Pseudophryne corroboree; assembly: GCF_028390025.1. Classification (NCBI taxonomy): domain Eukaryota; kingdom Metazoa; phylum Chordata; class Amphibia; order Anura; family Myobatrachidae; genus Pseudophryne; species Pseudophryne corroboree. The sequence goes on along the minus strand of NC_086454.1, from coordinate 103,233,340 downwards.
CTCTATATATATATATATATATACACAGTATATGTGCGTGTGTGTAATACAGCCCTTTCAGGGCCATACTGCGTATCTATATATAATTCTTGCTCAATTTGTTTGTCTGTCCAGTTATGCATTCGGACAACCCTGCACTGACTGGGATGAAACCAATGCGAGGTGGTCCAGTTGGTTCCTGACCAGGTTTTAGGGGGGTTAGGGTCCTGGTCAGACCTCGCGGTGGAATGCACCGGGCAAACCTTTGACGCGGAGTGCCCATTCTGGGCCTTCCATTAGATGGCTTTTGAAAAAAACTTCAGAGTGGTAATTTTGGATCCCAGAAGACATACTAGGGGGGTTAGGGTCATAGTTGGACCTCCCATTTGTGTACGCTGGCCATAACTGTGACCCAGTCAGTCAATTCTGGACCTGCCACTGGATGGATTCGGAAAAAAATTCACAGAGTTGTAACACTAATTCCCAGAAGACATAATAGGGGGATGGGGTCGTCGGACCTCATGGCGGAATGCGCTGGATACAACTGTGACCCATTGACACTGTTCTGGGCCTTCCACTAGATGGATTTGGAATAAAACTTCCAAATCCATCTGGTAACATTGATTCCCAGAAGACATACTTGGGGTCCTGGTCAGTCCTCCTGTTGGTGTATGCTGGGCAGAACATTGACATTGGGAGCCTGTTTTGGGCCTTTCACTGGATGGATTTGGATGAAAACTTTAATGAACTGTAATAACTGACAGAAATAACAATAATTCAATGACCTAAAACAACTGACTGAAATAACCATAAATCAATGAACTAAAATAACTGACAGAAATGGAGGTGGGAAGACTAAAAATGTTGTGTACCCAAAAGACTTGGAATAGCATCATTGACAACAGAAGGAAAACTTAAAACCCATCTCGCAATGGAAAAGTGATTCTAAAAATGAAAATCCAACTCATTGATAACTTATTAACTGGAAAATGTAAACCCGGGCAACACTGGGCAGTGCACTTCAGCTAATATATATATATATATTAGTATGTTCCCTTAGTGCGCTCTTATTATACACTACTGAAATGTCTAATTACTTTATGTCAGTTAGTGTCTGAGTTTACTAACATAAGTACTATTATATTTCCAAACGGGAAAGCAAGCTTCAACACAGAGAGAATCCTTTGTCGGTAAGGATCAAAAATAGATAAAAGAAGAAATATCTCTATGGAGCGCTCTTATTCTATAATCTGATATAATTAGATGACTGTTGGTGGATGTTATATAAAGAGAGGATGACCTTACACATTTATACACCCATATTAGAATCACATATATCTCTTTATTAAAAGATTTTGATTTAAAACTTATCATAAAACTTTTCCTTTTCTTTTACATTGGAGATACAATTGTATATTTCAACATTATTTGTATAAGGAAAAAAACAACAATATAATGAGCTTTCACCCAACGCGTTTCGTCTATATCGACTTCTTCAGGGGTGTTTTCTAAATAACAGCTCTCTGTTTATATTGGAATAACTGTAGTATTCAAAAGGTATGAAGTTCTAATTGAACCAAAGTTGTACTGAAAAATATTTATTACCAAGTTGAAAAAACTTGAAGAAAATTATTCCCAGAATATGATAGCGTTTATTGGGATTCCTTATTATAGGCCACCTAATGAATTATATTCTTCTCCAGCATGTAGATATATATTTCATTCATTTTTCTGGGCTCATTGGGTTGGCATTTCCTCAGTTTTTCAAAGTATCAGTGAAGTCCAACAGAAGGGATCCACTTGTAAACTTAGGATAAAAATATCCCTTTAATTTTCCAGCAGTTGTCCTATAGGTCTGCCTGCATAGATTTCCAATATTGGATACCTATGCAGGCAGACCTATAGTTTTATGATAAGTTTTAAATCAAAATCTTTTAATAAAGAGATATATGTGATTCTAATATGGGTGTATAAATGTGTAAGGTCATCCTCTCTTTATATAACATCCACCAACAGTCATCTAATTATATCAGATTATAGAATAAGAGCGCTCCATAGAGATATTTCTTCTTTTATATATATATATATATATATATATATACTGCTCAAAAAAATAAAGGGAACACTAAAATAACACATCCTAGATCTGAATGAATGAAATATTCTTATTAAATTCTTTGTTCTTTACATAGTTGGATGTGCTGACAACAAAATGACACAATCAATTATCAAATTTATTAACCCATGGAGGTCTGGATTTGGAGTGACCCTCAAAATTAAAGTGGAAAACACACTACAGGCTGATCCAACTTTGATGTAATGTCCTTTAAACAAGTCAAAATGAGGCTCAGTAGTGTGTCTGGCCTCCACATGTTTTTCCACTTTAATTTTGAGGGTGACTCCAAATCCAGACCTCCATGGGTTAATAAATTTGATTTCCATTGATCATTTTTGTGTGATTTTGTTGTCAGCACATTCAACTATGTAAAGAACAAAGTATTCAATAAGAATTTTTCATTCATTCAGATCTAGGATGTGTTATTTTAGTGTTCCCTTTATTTTTTTGAGCAGTTTATATATATATATATATATATATATATATATATATATATACTTGGAATGTATTCATTTACATCCACAATGGGGAAAAAAGCTTCTAAAAATATGTACAAAAGCTTGCAATACTGTATATGATTCTTATACATGGGTGACCTCGCGTGGTAAAAAATGAGAATGCAGGAGACTATAAATAAAAATTAAACTGTATTTTAAATCCAACAACCTTCAATATATTATGTTGGAAATAGGAATATTGTAAGAATGTTATAATAAACATTGTAGACCCATAGTTTAATTTAAAGCTTTCGTGGCTATACAGCCTAAGAAAAAGATCCATTTTGCTTAATAACAACTTGCCTCTGGTTCGGGGTGGAACATAATCTATTATTTAATTGCACATGGAGGTAAGAGAATGCCCCAAACTGGCAAAGTGTCGGCCCACTGTCTGATCACTGGACCCTGTGAAGAGGGCTGCACGCCAAACTCTCTTTGAACGGCCGTTGTGTTTTACCTATATAATATTTGCCACACGGGCAAATTAGGACATATACAAAAAATGTAAGTGTACAGGTAGGAAACGAATTGCTTTTAAGTGTACAACCTGTGTGCGGATGTTTACCCATACTGCCATGAGCATATAGCTGCATGTTACACAGCCTGTACATTTAGAAGTCCTTTCTTGGGGTATTAAGAAATCCTGTAGTCACATTTCTACCAAATTTTGAGACAGGTGCCTTGTCATTTTGTTGATGAGGTCAGTTTGGAAAGATAATCTCTCCTGTACCAACCAGAATATGCATCCACTAACACAAGGTGCTCTTTCATTCTTCATTCAGAGATCTGCAACAGTGATGGACCAAGGGAGGTCAGGATCTTCATAGAAAGTGAGCCGTTCCCTGGCAAGATGGGCCTGTAAGGCATTGCAGAGGACATAAGCAGAGACAAAGCATTAAATGTCAACAACCATATAGGGCCAAAACAGGACACCCTTAGCCCACCATAAGGGGGGGGGGGGGGGGGGGCGCGGCTGCTGAGCATAGAAACCTTTAAGGGTATAAGATATCATGAAATACTGACCACACAGTCTCTCCCTGTTGTCTGCAATAGAGAAGGGGGGCAGCGGGACCCAGGCCACCTCCAGGCTCCTCCAACAGGCTTGGGTAAAGAGTACCCACTCACCCCCCTCTCTGTGCCACTGGTCATCCCTGAGTGTCACATCATGGAGCTCCTCCATACAGGGCCGTCTTAACAGCAGTGTAGGCCCCTGGGCAAAGCAATGCCCTGGGGCGCCTACCCATCCTCCATAGCACCGTCCTTGACTGGTTTACCTCTTACCTCACTAACCACTCCTTCTCTGTGTCTGCCTCCGGAACCACTTCACACCCTTCCATCCTTCCTGTTGGTGTCCCTCAGGGTTCTGTCTTAGGCCCCCTTCTGTTCTCCCTGTACACCTGTTCCCTGGGTGCACTCATTAACACATTGGCCTTCAATAACACCTCTATGCTGATGACACACAACTCTACCTCTCATCTCCTGATCTGTCCCCCTCTGTCCTCTCTCAGGTCTCCAGCTGCCTTTCTGCCATCTCCTCCTGGATGTCTGAGCACTCTCTGAAGCTCAACATGGACAAAACTAAACTCATTATCTTTCCTCCAACCAGAGCAACACCCACTACAAATATCTCTATCACTGATGACAACACAATCATCTACCCGTTTCCCAACTCCGCTGCCTGGGTGTCACTCTTGACTCCTCCCTCTCCTTTGCACCCTACATCCAAGCTCTAGCGTAATCCTGTCGGTTCCAGCTACGCAACATTGCTCGCATCAGGCCATTTCTCTCCCAGAGTGCAACTAAACTTATCATCCACTCACTGGTCATCTCACGACTCGAGTACTGCAATGTTCTCCTCACTGGCCTCACTTGCTCCCATCTCGCTCCCCTCCAGTCTGTCCTCAACTCCGCAGCTAGGCTTATCTTCATCTTCCGCTGCTCCACATCTGCCACTCCCCTTCGACAAAATCTACACTGGCTCCCATTTCCCTACAGAATCCTCTTCAAACTCCTCACCCTCACATACAAGGCCATCTCTAATTCCACTGCTCCCTACATCTCCAACCTCCTCTCCCTTCATACTCCCTCCCGCCTACTACGGTCGGCCGATGACTCCTCTTCCCTGGTCACTGCTTCCCATGCACGAGTTCAAGATTTTGCCCGTGTGGTACCCCTTCAGTGGAACGCGCTCCCCCGCTCCATTAGGTATCCGGTTGATAGATAGACAGTGTCTAGTTAAACAGTCAATAGACACCATATGTTACAGACATTAGGTCGACAGGGTCAAAAGGTCGACATGAAAAAGGTAGACAGTACAAAAGGTCGACAGGGTCAAAAGGTCAACATAAAAAAGACAGACAAATGTTTTTTTTAAATGTAACATGTTTTTGGACTATTTCATACCTTCTCTATCCATGTCGGCATAGAGTTGGTTATAAACCTTGTGGTGAGCGCAGCAAGCCACCGAGCCCGAAGCGTGGCGAGCGAAGCGAGCCCCGCGAGGGTATGCCTTTCTACAATTGGGGGTCCCAGATGATAAAACTATCCACGCAAACCACAAAAACCACAAAAATGCCCTTGAGCCCATACAAAAAGACGGCCTTGCCTTCATACACCTGGAGGAGATGACATCAAACTTCATGACATCCAGGTCATGATCAGCATCAGGGACTACTGAGTAATGGTGTACGCTGGTAATAAATAATTATGAGGCACGTTGTGAACACAGTTAGATGCCTGGGAATGTGGTCACTTATCCTCCACAACTGAATGACCACAGGAGTGTCCATGCATAATAAGATCTAAAGTCTTATCCAGGATGTTTATTTGAGATAAATGGTGCAGGACAGTTACAGTTGCCTGCCCATTACTTGGAATTTCTGCAGTGACTGGTTCTTCCTTTATGTCTGCACCATCCACAGCCTCTTCTCATTCCAAGCATACCTATCACATCACAGGCTTATGATGCTTCTGCCTCCGTTACTACCACACACCTAACACCAGCTAAGCTCATTTTAACAGGGCCATTTTTACATTTTGTTTCATATCATTGTATGTTATCTATCTGTATCATGATTCCCTCAATGTACAAAATAAAATGGTGCTCTATAAATAAAGTTAATGATTGAGACATCAGACACATGGCGCTGTTTCACCATTTATGATGCATTAAAAGTTGACTGAGTTTAGCTGATTGTTTGATCATGACAAAAAGTGGTAATCAAAGAAACTGCAGTGAAATGGGGCCCCTGAATGCTGGGCTCCAACAGCCTTACCGACGCACGGTGGGTACTTTACAGATATAGGGGTCAATTTACTAACCTTGGATGGAGATAAAGTGGATGGAGATAAAGTACCAGCCAATCAGCTCCTAACTGCCATGTCACAGCTATGTCACAGGCTGTGTTTGAAAAATGACAGTTAGGAGCTGATTGGCTGGTACTTTATCTCCAGCCACTTTATCTCCATCCAAGGCTTAGTAAATAGGCCCCTAGGGGTAGCAGAGCCTCACTAGTGCAATAACATATGTACCCAAAGTACTTGGTTTACATCACTCCAATGCAATACCACAGCCATACTTGCCTACTCTCCCGGAAGCTGCGGGAGGCTCCCGTTTTTTTGGGTAGCCCCCCGCACGCCCGGAAGAGTAGGCTGGTCTCCCGCATCATGCTCGCACCCTAGTGATGCGGGCAGGATGGAGACATAGGTGGTCATTCCGAGTTGTTCGCTCGTTGACGATTTTCGCTATATTGCGATTAGTCGCTTACTGCGCATGCGCAAGGTTCGCAGAGCGCATGCGGTTAGTTATTTTACACAAAAGCTAGGTATTTTACTCACGGCATAACGAGGATTTTTCATCGTTCTGGTGATCGTAGTGTGATTGACAGGAAGTGGGTGTTTCTGGGCGGAAACTGGCCATTTTGTGGGCGTGTGTGAAAAAACGCTGGCGTTTCTGGGAAAAACGCAGGAGTGTCTGAAGAAACGGGGGAGTGTCTGGGCGAACACTGGGTGTGTTTGTGACGTCAAACCAGGAACGAAACTGACTGAACTGATCGCAATGGCTGAGTAAGTCTGGAGCTACTCAGAAACTGCTAAGTAATTTCTATTCGCAATTCTGCTAATCTTTCGTTCGCAATTCTGCTAAGCTAAGATACACTCCCAGAGGGCAGCGGCTTAGCGTGTGCAATGCTGCTAAAAGCAGCTAGCGAGCGAACAACTCGGAATGAGGGCCATAGTCTCCCATATTCGTGGGTCCGTGGGGAGGGGTTCAAATGACTCGAATTGCATCATTTTAGCCCTGCCCCTTCCTGTGGACCCGCGAATCGCAGCAATTTTTTCCCCCTGTCTGGGGGGCAGGGCTTGATGATGTCACAGCCCGCCCCCGCCCCCTGAAGTCTCCTGCATTGTCCCCTCTCCGGGCTTCTCCCAGAGAGGAGAAACTGAAAATAGGTAAGTATGGCCACAGCTAGCCAGCCACCACATCCTCTTTCCAGAGACATAAAGTAAGTATAGGGTGCAGGGTGTGCTGGGTAGAATGCTATGATGGACTACACAAGTAGACTACAAGACCAAACTACACTCCTGCCAATCTGTCAGGACAGTAAATAACATTCACTTAGTTGCCAGGATGAGAGACATCAAAGGGATGAACGTTGTAGCACGGCATCAGGAGAGGAGTCATAAAGTGCTACAGCCAATGCTTTGGACAGCATGGCCCCAGAAGGAAGACACCATTAGGTTGGGACCTGTAGTGTGCTAGTAAAGCACAACAATTATTTCTATTATTAACACTTTATCAACTCCACACTCACCAATCTGGGTTATATCCAGTATGCGGAGAACTCGGAGGAAACCCATGCACACATAGTGAGGACATACAAATGCCACACAAATAGGGCCCTTGGGGGAATTCATGTACAATGTATCCAACTGTCCATGCACAGTTAACATTCTCTCCATTATGTGGATAGAAATTTATATATTCTGCATACATTACTGGCCTGGTCCCATTTCACCATCACCTGCCCAACACCTGTTGATTTCAATGCTACAGAATAAAACAGGGACTAGACTAGTGAAATCGATTTGTATTTGTTTGCACAGTCAAATTTTATGAAGACGTACTTCTTGATCACCTATACTGCGTTAAATCTTACCACACACTGTGCAAGATATCAGTTGGCAACTGATGTCTGTGGCCCTAAAAGGCTATGATACCAGATAATAACCATAGCATGAATTTTTACTGCATGATGAAAGCTATCGATGACCACTACAAGCCGCAATAATACAGAAAGTTATCCTTACACTCATTATGAGATACAAGAATCATTATGCTGTCCACTTATCATATCACTTATGCTTATGTGGCCAAAGTGAATAAGTGACTCAAGATTTCAAATTCTCCCTCCCAATCCCCAAACTTTTGTCACTAGCTTATAGTTAGGACCAAAAAAAATAAAAATAAAGATATGTCAGCACAGGATTTTCAAGAGAAGCCCCCCCCCCCCCCAAAAAAAAAAAAATTAAGTTTGACTAAATACTTCTACCTACTGGCTAAATATGGTATTGCAACATTTAATTTATGCTAAACCATTGGTTCCCAAAAATGTTTGAGTCACATCGCCCTAGAGCACAGGTTCTCAAACTCGGTCCTCAGGACCCCATACAGTGCATGTTTTGCAGGTCTCCTCACAGAATCGCAAGTGAAATAATTAGCTTCACCTGTGGACCTTTTAAAATGTGCCAGTGAGTAATTAATACACCTATGCACTGTGTGGGGTCCTGAGGACCGAGTTTGAGAACCTCTGCCCTAGAGAATCAGAATTTTTTTCACGGCACCCCTGGGCCAAAAGTTTCTTATTGAGAAATTTAGAAAGACATATTAAATTAAGTAAATTGTGTTTATATGTCAACCTAAGGTGCAATTGTGTAGCGACGGATGAGATTTGCTTCTGTAGAGTGACCATATTATCCCTTTTACCTGGGACGCTCACGGATTACACAGATTCTGTGGCTGGCTGACGTCAAGCCTACATTTCAGCTGGTTTTAATCAGCCACAGAACCTGTGTAATCCATGAGCGTCCCAGGTAAAAGGGATAAAATGGTCACTCTAGCTTCTGTTTGTCCACATATTTTATGACTGACAGCCACCAACCCTGATTTTGCATATCAGATTGACCATAAATCATTTTAATTGGTCCTGGACCACAAATCCAAGGCATCGCAGTTTAAGAACCACTGTGCTAAGCAATAATTGTAGCCAAGGGGGTGTGACACAAGCACCTGTAATTCAATCAAACATAATTTGCACATAATAACTATGAATGGATTTTGCATTATTACCAACACTGGAAGCCTCTGCAATGCTCACACGTGACAATTATGCATGAATTGGTAGGAGTCACATGGGCCCAGGGGGACAGCTGTGCACGGTAGTGTTTCACTCTGCTCACTTTGCATATCATTACAGAGTTGTCACAAGATGGGTGCGGGATGTGCGGACTGCACCTTGGTGTCACCCTTCTAGGGGGTAACACCAAAATGCTGGCACCTCCACAGTGACTGGGAGCCGGGTGCTGCAGTGTGACATTATCCTGCAGCACTCGACTCCTACCACTGAGAAAGAAGGACCTGGCAGTGCAGACAGTCTCCATGGATAGTCTAACATCTCCGGAGACACTGGGCACACCCCATAGTTGTGTGGGGGCCCCTTGTGTGTGCGTGTGTGTCCTTACATAGAGTGACCATTGTATCCCTTTTACCTGGGGCATCTAGGCTTGAAGTCAGCCAGCCACAGAACCTGTTTAATCCATGAGCATCCCAGGTAAAAGGGATAATATGGTCACTCTACCTTACAGTCTATTGTTTTGTTCTTTGTGCTCTAGCAGTTACTATTTACTACATAGGAGCATTTCAAGTAACTAAAAGTATGTTTTAATCATATCTGTGACCATAAGTCAAATACAAAGGTGGGGTATCACTAATGCCAACAATATCAAATACAAAATTATAATAAGTATGTGTAGAAGGAAATGAACACTTGGGGCGGGATGTATTAAGGTACATCGCTGCCCCTCGCCGCTTAACGCAGCGATGTTGATCGCATATGTACTAACATATGCAATCAATATCGCAATGCAATGACGGAGGCCCCCCGCGATACCTGTGAGGTCTCCATCACCTCCCAGGGGTCTCCACACTGCCTACACGCCGGGAAGCAGCAGCAGGCTGCCCCCGGCACCTCCTCCTCCCCCCTGCAGCCGGAAGGACCTCCGTCTGCGTTGCTAGGGGGAGGAGGAGATTACCTTCCGGTACCAGGGCTGCCTGGAGGAAGGTATGCCGTGGGGGGAGGGGGAGAGGCGTCTGCGGCGGAGGCGGCGGGTTGTGGCGGTCCACGATAAGAAGCCCATAGGCTACTATAGGGTATCGCCATCCAGAGATGGCGATACCCTGGATGGCAAAAAACGGCGGTACGGTCTTAGTACATTTGAAAATGCGGTAAAACCCCCGTTTTGGGGGGGTTTACCGCATTTTTCCTTTAGTACATCCCGCCCTATATGTTAAGATTTAAGCAAAACTGTGACCATGACTTTATGGGATTTGTAGTACTTTATGCTCATCCCACATGACTTGCCTTGATGCAGCACCTTGTCAGCAAAGTGCCCCTGGAAAAATTTAAAAATGTTTACTACTGTTCTCATTGATTTTAGTTATTTTGTACCTTGATTGTTGCCCTTGTCCATCAAAGGAAGCTGCAGGTGTCTACTGTTATACCACTCCCACTACTAACAATGGTATGCAGGGAATCAAATAGTATTTGGAATACATTTGGTTCATTAAAATGATAATTATGTACTTGGACATTCCAATGTCCTACCAAGCTGGGGATAATATAATGTATTGTCTGCAGTAAGTAATCCAGCTGGGTGGCAGACCCCTGATGCTAGATTTAGAAAAAAATGTTCTATAGCTATACAATTAGCTCTACATACAGATACTATAGAATTGGTGGATTCTTGTAGAACAACTTGTATTGTATCAACAGTTACATTAGAAAAGAACATCATGCAGATAAAAGCTGTCACCGGTCCTACTTTTCTGCAATGCAGATTTGGTCAGAGCAGGATTCATTATCTTGTCACGGTGTCTGTCCCCTGATAATCAGCATCAAAGCCATGATTTTATTTTATCTTCTATTCCAGGTTATAGAAACAGTTACAGCAGGGGTTCCAAACCTCGGTCCTCAAGGCACACCAACAGTCCAGGTTTTAAGGATAGCCATACTTGAGCACAGATGGCTTAATTAGTACCTAAGTTATTTTGATTTAGTGCCTTGAGGACCAAGGTTGGGAAACACTGAGTTATACCCCTTTCACACCAGAAGGAAAATCCTGGGTTATTGCACATTAAAGCACAACAACCTGGGATTTCTCTAACGTCCTAGAGGATGCAAGGGACTCCGTAAGGACCATGGGGATAGACGGGCTCCGCAGGAGACATGGGCACTTTAAGAAAGACTTTAGATCTGGGTGTGCACTGGCTCCTCCCTCTATGCCCCTCCTCCAGACCACAGTTTGATACTGTGCCCAGTGGAGACTGGGTGCTTTTCAGGAGCTCTCCTGAGCTTTCTGACAGAAAGTATTTTGTTAGGTTTTTTATTTTCAGGGAGCACTGCTGGCAACAGACTCCCTGCATCGAGGGACTGAGGGGAGAGAAGCAGCCCTACTCTCTGAGTTGCAAGGTCCTGCTTCTTAGGCTACTGGACACCATTAGATCCAGAGGGATTGGTACGCAGGATCTCACCCTCGCCGTCCGTCCCAGAGCCGCGCCGCCGTCCCCCTCGCAGAGCCGGAAGATAGAAGCCGGGTGAGTATGAGAAGAAAAGAAGACTTCAGAGGCGGCAGAAGACTTCATGATCTTCACTGAGGTGACGCACAGCACTGCAGCTGTGCGCCATTGCTCCCATACACCTCACATACTCCGGTCACTGTAAGGGTGCAGGGGGCAGGGCAGCAATATAAACCTCTTTTTGGCATAAATATAACATATATACAGCTGGGCACTGTATATATGTATGAGCCCCCGCCAATTTTACATTTTATGCAGGACAGAAGCTCGCCGCCGAGGGGGTGGGGCTTCTCCCTCAGCACTCACCAGCGCCATTTTTTCTCCACAGCACCGCTGAGAGGAAGCTCCCCGGACTCTCCCCTGCTTATACCACGGTAGACAAGAGGGTTGAAAAGAGAGGGGGGGGGGGCACATAATTCGGCGCAAATTATATACAGCAGCGCTACTGGGCAAACATTAAGTTACTGTGTTATTCCTGGGTTATATAGCGCTGGGGTGTGTGCTGGCATACTCTCTCTCTGTCTCTCCAAAGGGCCTTGTGGGGGAACTGTCTTCAGAAAGAGCATTCCGTGTGTGTGTGTGTGTGTGTGTGTGTGTGTGTGTGTGTGTGTGTGTGTGGTGTGTCGGTACGCGTGTGTCGACATGTCTGAGGAAGAAGGCTATGTTAGAGAGGAGCAGGAGCAAATTAATGTGGTGTCTCCGCCGACAGCGCCGACACCTGACTGGATGGATATGTGGAATGTTTTAAATGCTAGTGTAAACTCATTGCACAAAAGATTAGACAAGGCTGAAGCTTTGGGACAGTCAGGGTCTCAACCCATGCCTGATCCTATGTTGCAGGGACCATCAGGGTCTCATAAGCGCCCACTATCCCAAATTGTTGACATAGATACCGACACGGATTCTGACTCCAGTGTCGATTACGATGATGCAAAGTTACAGCCAAAATTGGCAAAATCCATTCGATATATGATTATGGCAATAAAAGATGTTTTGCACATCACAGAGGAACCCCCTATCCCTGACAAGAGGGTACATATGTACAAGGGAAAGAAGCCTGATGTAACCTTTCCCCCCTCACACGAGCTGAACGAGTTATGTGAAAAAGCTTGGGAATCTCCAGATAAAAGACTGCAGATTTCCAAAAGGATTCTTATGGCGTATCCTTTCCCGTCAGCGGATAGGTTACGATGGGAATCCTCCACCACAAAGCATTAACACGCTTATCCAAGAAGGTAGCCCTTCCGTCCCAGGATACGGCTACCCTCAAAGATTCTGCTGACCGCAAACAGGAGATTACCCTGAAGTCCATTTATACGCATGCAGGTACCTTACTCAGACAGGCAATTGCGTCGGCCTGGGTGTGTAGTGCTGTAGCGGCATGGACGGATACCTTGTCTGAGGAGATGGATACCCTAGATAAGGATACTATTTTATTGACCCTGTGGCATATAAAAGATGCTGTCCTATATATGAGGGATGCTCAAAGAGACATTAGTCTACTGGGTTCAAGAATAAACGCTATGCCGATTTCTGCCAGAAGAGTCCTATGGACACGGCAATGGACAGGTGATGCCGACTCAAAAAGGCATATGGAGGTTTTACCTTACAGGGGGGAGGAATTGTTTGGGGAAGGTCTCTTGGACCTGGTCTCCACAGCTACAGCTGGAAAATCAAATTTTTTGCCTTTTATTCCATCACAGCATAAGAGAGCACCGCATTATCAAATGCAGTCCTTTCGATCACAAAGAAACAAGAAAGTGCGAGGTGCGTCCTTTCTTGCCAGAGGTAGGGGCAGAGGAAAAAAGCTGCACAACACAGCTAGTTCCCAGTAACAGAAGTCCTCCCCAGCCTCTACAAAGTCCACCGCATGACGCTGGGGCTCCACTGGCGGAGTCCGGCCCAGTGGGGGCACGTCTTCAGAATTTCAGCCACATCTGGGTTCACTCCCAGGTGGATCCCTGGGCAATAGAAATTGTTTCTCAGGGTTACAAGCTGGAATTCGAAGAGGTGCCTCCTCGCAGATTTTTCAAATCGGCCCTACCAGCTTCTCCCCAGGAAAGGGAGATAGTGTTATATGCAATACAAAAATTGTATTTTCAACAGGTGGTGGTCAAGGTTCCCCTCCTCCAACAAGGAAAGGGATATTACTCGACCATGTTTGTAGTCCCGAAACCGGACGGCTCGGTCAGACCCATATTAAATTTAAAATCCCTGAACCTATACTTGAAAAGGTTCAAGTTCAAGATGGAATCGCTAAGAGCGGTCATCGCAAGCCTGGAAGGGGGGGATTTTATGGTGTCTCTGGACATAAAGGATGCATACCTTCATGTCCCCATTTATCCACCTCATCAGGCGTACCTCAGATTTGCGGTACAGGACTGTCATTACCAATTTCAGACGTTGCCGTTTGGTCTCTCCACGGCCCCGAGAATTTTCACCAAGGTAATGGCGGAAATGATGGTGCTCCTGCGCAAGCAAGGTGTCACAATTATCCCGTACTTGGACGATCTCCTCATAAAAGTGAGATCAAGAGAGCAGTTGCTGAACAGCGTATCACTTTCACTGAAAGTGTTACAGCAACACGGCTGGATTCTCAATATCCCGAAGTCGCAGTTGGTTCCTACGACTCGTCTGTCTTTCTTGGGCATGATTCTGGACATGGACCAGAAGAGAGTTTATCTCCTGATGGAAAAGGCCCAGGAACTCATGACTCTTGTCAGGAACCTATTGAAACCAAAACAGGTATCAGTGCATCATTGCACTCAAGTCCTGGGAAAGATGGTGGCGACATACGAAGCCATCCCCTTCGGCAGGTTCCATGCAAGGACTTTCCAATGGGACCTACTGGACAAGTGGTCCGGGTCACATCTACAAATTCATCAGCAGATCACCCTGTCCCCCAGAGCCAGGGTATCTCTCCTGTGGTGGCTGCAGAGTGCTCACCTCCTAGAGGGCCGCAGGTTCAGCATTCAGGACTGGATCCTGGTGACCACGGACGCAAGCCTCTGAGGTTGGGGAGCAGTCACACAGGGAAGAAATTTCCGAGGTCTTTGGTCAAGTCAAGAGACTTGTCTCCACATCAACATCCTGGAACTGAGGGCCATATACAACGCCCTACGTCAAGCGGAGGCATTACTTCGCGACCAACCAGTTTTGATCCAGTCAGACAACATCACCACAGTAGCTCATGTAAACCGCCAAGGCGGCACAAGGAGCAGAGTGGCGATGGTGGAAGCCACCAGAATTCTTCGCTGGGCGGAGAATCATGTAAGCGCACTGTCAGCAGTGTTCATTCCGGGAGTGGACAACTGGGAAGCAGACTTCCTCAGCAGACACGACCTGCATCCGGGAGAGTGGGGACTTCATCAGGAAGTCTTCGCACAGATTGTAAGTCAGTGGGGACTGCCCCAAATAGACATGATGGCGTCCCGTCTCAACAAAAAGCTACAATGGTATTGCGCCAGGTCAAGAGACCCTCAGGCGGTAGCTGTGGACGCCCTAGTGACACCGTGGGTGTTCCAGTCGATCTATGTATTTCCTCCTCTTCCTCTCATACCCAAGGTGTTGAGAATAATAAAAAAAAGAGGAGTGAGAACAATCCTCATTGTTCCAGATTGGCCACGAAGGACCTGGTATCCGGATCTGCAGGAAATGCTCACAGAAGATCCGTGGCCTCTTCCTCTAAGACAGGACCTGTTGCAACAGGGGCCCTGTATGTTCCAAGACTTACCGCGGCTGCGTTTGATGGCATGGCGGTTGAACGCCAGATCCTAGCGGAAAAAGGTATTCCGGATTAGGTCATTCCTACGCTAATACATGTTAGGAAGGACGTGACTTCAAAACATTATCACCGAATATGGCGAAAATATGTTTCTTGGTGTGAGGCCAGGAATGCTCCTACGGAAGAATTCCATCTAGGCCATTTTCTTCACTTCCTACAAACTGGAGTGAATTTGGGCCTAAAATTAGGATCTATTAAGGTTCAGATTTCGGCCTTAACCATTTTCTTTCAAAAGGAATTGGCCTCTCTCCCAGAAGTACAGACTTTTGTGAAGGGAGTACTGCATATCCAGCCTCCTTTTGCACCTTGGGACCTTAACATGGTGTTAAGTTTCCTTAAGTCACATTGGTTTGAACCACTTAAAACGGTGGATTTGAAATATCTCACTTGAAAGGTGGTTATGTTGTTAGTCTTGGCTTCGGCTAGGCGAGTTTCGGAATTAGCGGCTTTATCACATAAAAGCCCCTATCTGGTTTTCCATATGGATAGAGCGGAATTGCGGACCCGTCCTCAATTCCTACCTAAAGTGGTCTCATCCTTTCATATGAACCAACCTATTGTCGTGCCTGTGGCTACGCATGACTTGGAGGATTCCGAGTCCCTTGATGTGGTCAGGGCTTTGAAAATTTACGTGGCCAGAACGGCTAGAGTCAGGAAAACAGAAGCACTGTTTGTCCTGTATGCAGCCAACAAGGTTGGCGCTCCTGCTTCAAAGCAGACTATTGCTCGCTGCATCTGTAACACGATTCAGCAGGCGCATTCTACGGCAGGATTGCCGTTACCAAAATCGGTTAAGGCCCATTCCACTAGGTAGGTGGGCTCTTCTTGGGCGGCTGCCCAAGGGGTCTCGGCACTCGGCCGAGCTGCTACTTGGTCGGGGTCAAACACCTTTGCAAAGTTCTATAAGTTTGATACCCTGGCTGAGGAGGACCTCCTGTTTGCTCAATCGGTGCTGCAGAGTCATCCGCACTCTCCCGCCCGTTTGAGAGCTTTGGTATAATCCCCATGGTCCTTACGGAGTCCCCAGCATCCTCTAGGATGTTAGAGAAAATAAGATTTTAAACCTACCATCAGGGGTGTATCTTGGGGTCAGAGCGCCCCTGGCAAAGTCAGGGGCAGCCCCCCCCCCCACACACACACACACATACACATATTTGAAATAAGGGAGGCGTGTCAAAAAAGAAATGTGGCCTTGTGGGGAAGGGAAGGGGCATGGCCACACAATCGTACTTCCAATTCAAATTATGCCACACAGTATCACATTACACCGCACAGTAGTGTCCATTACTCACATTACCATGCACAGTAGTGTCTCTTATTCATGTTACGCCACACAGTCATACCTCTATAGAAAACACAGTCTATAAAGGGCATATGGGGAATGCAAATAGAAAATGGAAATGTGGACCAGTGCTAATAAATATGGGGGTAATTCCAAGTTGATCGCAGCAGGAAATTTTTTAGCAGTTGGGCAAAACCATGTGCACTGCAGGTGGGGCAGATGTAACATGTGCAGAGAGAGATAGATTTGGGTGTGGTGAGTTCAATCTGCAATCTAAATTGCAGTGTAAAAATAAAGCAGCCAGTATTTACCCTGCACAGAAACAAAATAACCCACCCAAATCTAACTCTCTCTGCACATGTTATATCTGCCCCCCCCCTGCAGTGCACATGGTTTTGCCCAACTGCTAAAAAATTTCCAGCTGCGATCAACTTCAAATTAACCCCTATGTTCCTAATTTTATATGGGGAATGCGGACAAACCACATTTGCCATTAGTATATCTGATCCTGCGCATAGGCACACACATATACACTTACATACATAGTCACACACAAAACACATACATATGATATACAGTCCAGTCACACATGCAGTATATACAAATACAGTCACATACATACATACATACATAGTTACACACTTATTCACATACATAGTCACACACTAATACACACATAAATACAGTAGATACTTATACACATACACACACAAACATACATTCATACATAGTCACACACATACATAAATTCAATCACAGACACACATACAGAGACTATATAGTATCCCCCCCACCCCCCACATTACAGACAGGGTACGCTGACTGCATGTACTTTAGTAGTTCATTGTCCCCTCTCCCTCTGCTGGGCTGCCTGGCAGTGAGTGTCCTGTTGTCCCACCCCCGTGCTTCCACTCCGTCCACGGCCCTAGCCCAATGCAGGGCAGTGCAGTACTGTGCCTTGACCCCCCCCCCCCCCCTCCCACCTCCCCATAATCCGGCTCTGACTGTACCTGGTGACTGTCTGTCACTGCCGATGCCACTGTCCAGCGGCACAGCTCAGCACTAGTAATCAATCAGACTCAAAGTAAACTATAGCTCCTAGCAGCCCTTGGTGCCGGGAGCTCCCAGCAACAAGGGCTGTTGGGAGCTGTAGTTATGTTGTGTCTGATTACAAGCGAGGTGCAGTGCACTGGCGCCGGCACTATCAGACAGTCACCAAGTCTAACAGTACCACTTGGTTCTACCCCCTGGCCATGGATGGCACAGCCGGACGGCGCCCCCTCCTTGCCTGGCGCCCCTGGCGAGTGCCATCCTGGCCAATAGGTAGATACACCCCTGCCTACCGGTAAATCTTTTTCTCGTAGTCCGTAGAGGATGCTGGGCGCCCGTCCCAAGTGCAGACTACTTCTGCAAGACTTGTATATAGTTATTGCTTACATAAGGGTTATGTTATAGTTTCATTGGTTTTGGACCGATGCTATGTTGTTTTTTCATACTGTTAACTAGATAGTATATCACGAGTTATACGGTGTGATTGGTGTGGCTGGTATGAATCTTGCCCTTGGATTAACAAAAATCCTTTCCTCGTACTGTCCGTCTCCTCTGGGCACAGTTTATCTAACTGAGGTCTGGAGGAGGGGCATAGAGGGAGGAGCCAGTGCACACCCAGATCCAAAGTCTTTCTTAAAGTGCCCATGTCTCCTGCGGAGCCCGTCTATCCCCATGGTCTTTACGGAGTCCCCAGCATCCTCTACGGACTACGAGAAAAAGATTTACCGGTAGGTTTAAAATCTTATTATTGCTTATAATCCCTTTTACACTGGGCTTTGACCCTGGCTATTGCCGGGATAATCTGGGTCACGGCTCGGTGTAAAAGGGTTTACCTGAGTCCAGTGACCTGAGAATCCAACCAGGATAGCTTGCAGGGTTGGTCCCGGGAAGGACCCGGGTCGCGGAGCAGTGTAAACGGATAAGCTGGGTCGATGCGACCCAGCACTCGTTCACTGAATAGGAAGAGGCAGCGCTTGGAGTTCATTTAATCTCCAAGCACCGCCTTCACACGCATCGGTGGTGACATCACCAACCCAGCATATTGCCACCCAGAGCCGGATTAAGGGGGGGGGGGGGGGGGGGGCAGGGGGTACATTACCCTGGGCCCTCCTCTCCCAGGGTCCCCCCGTCCCTGCCATCCACCCCGGGGTGTGTGGACAGTGTTCCCTCCGGCTGCTACTGCGGGGCACAAGGGTGCAAGCTGTGTGTGACTGTGGTAGGTGCAGGGTTGCGGTAGCCATGGTCCCGGACTGCCTTCAGGGGCCGCTGCTCCTCCTGTACCCTGTCCCACACACGACTACACAGCATTTCCCCCCCACCGGTATGCCAGAGATCTCTCACCACACAGAGCATTCTCCGCCCTCCCTGTCTGCCAGAGATCTGAGATGCCCGACTCCTCAGCGGCCCCACCACCCTCCCTCCTCCAGCAGCCACCCTGTGTTGGGTGTGAAGAACTTACCGGACAGTTCCAGGAGTGTCCTCGAATCTGGCCTCACACTACAGTGTGGCGCCATGGTGCTGCAATGGCGCCGGCACTCTGATCCTCCAGCCGCCGGACTCCTCTTCATCCGGTGCCTGGGTCCGGGGGCCTCACTAATGGTGAGCGACCAGAGAGCCTTGTGCCCTCCTGCTCTCAACCCCCCTGTGTGTGGTCCCATGTACCCCCCTGTCTTATGTGTGTTTGGCAGCCTTTACCCCCCTTAGCCTGGTGTGTGGCCTCCTGTGTCCCCCCTGTGTGTGTATGACCCCTTGTGCCCTCCTGCCCCCTCCCCAAACCCCTGTGTGTGGCCCCTCTACCCCCGGTCTTATGTGTGTGTGTGGCACCATCTACCCCCTGCCCCTGTGTTCATGATACCCTGTGCCCCCATTCCCCTATGTTTGATACACTTCGCACCCCCTGCACATCTGTGTGTGTGGCGCCCTGTGAAATATATTTATAGCAATGCAGGTGGCACGCAAAGACATGTAGCGTTTAGTGAATAAAACTGTGAAATGTTTATTTCAACGTTTCAGGGATCGAGTCCCCTTCGTCAGGAAACACAGTATTTATAAACGCTACAAGTCTCTGAGTGACGCCTGCATTGTTATATACTGTATATCTATGTAGTGACACTTCAAACTACAGGGCACCAGAGCAAGGTAATTTATAGCAGAGGGCGGAGTGTCGGATCAGGCCTGTTATATATATATATATACATATATAAAATGTTCACCGGCGGGACTCAAATAAAGATACAGGTCAGCTGAAGTGTAACCAACGTTTCAATGCTTTATATTAAGCATTTTCATCAGGGTGCAGAACAAGTGAGAGACAAACAAGATACTTACATAAATACCATCGGATCGTCCATGCCGCCGCTCGCCGCCGGATCCAGGCAATCTGATCAGCAAAGATGGCTGCAAATGTAGCAAACCATATTGACCTGTAACAAAATTAGCTGTAACAGAAATCTTGCATAGCTTATACCACAGTTTTATATAGAATCTAAATAATTATACTATCCATAACAGCCCACCGCCTATACCACGTAAAACAAACGCGCAATCGGCAGGGGATGGCATATAAAGAACCAGATAGGAAAAAGGTGTATATAAAGGTAGACTATATGGCAGCATTCTGATAGAAGACCAAGTAATAACTGAGGTCCATCTACGACCAAGCAAAATGGATGTAAAAGTAACTAGCGATTAAATAGTACATATAAAGCAATACGCATATCCCCAAAGGTTACAATTAGTGATGTGCACCGGAAAATTTTCGGGTTTTGTGTTTTGGTTTTGGATTCGGTTCAGCGGCCGTGTATTGGATTCGGACGCGTTTTGGCAAAACATCCCTGAAAAATTTTTGTCGGATTCGGGTGTGTTTTGGATTCGGGTGTTTTTTTACAAAAAACCCACAAAAACAGCTTAAATCATAGAATTTGGGGGTCATTTTGATCCCATAGTATTATTAACCCCAATAACCATAATTTCCACTCATTTCCAGTCTATTCTGAACACCTCACAATATTATTTTTAGTCCTAAAATTTGCACCGAGGTCGCTGGATGGCTAAGCTAAGCGACCCAAGTGGCCGACACAAACACCTGGCCCATCTAGGAGTGGCACTGCAGTGTCAGGCAGGATGGCACTTCAAAAAAATAGTCCCCAAACAGCACATGATGCAAAGAAAAAAAGAGGTGCACCAAGGTCACTGGATGGCTAAGCTAAGCGACCCAAGTGGCCGACACAAACACCTGGTCCATCTAGGAGTGGCACTGCAGTGTCAGACAGGATGGCACTTAAAAAAATAGTCCCCAAACAGTACATGATGCAAAGAAAAAAAGAGGTGTACCAAGGTCGCTGGATGGCTAAGCTAAGCGACCCAAGTGGCCGAAACAAACACCTGGCCCTTCTAGAAGTGACACTGCAGTGTCAGACAGGATGGCACTTAAAAAAATAGTCCCCAAACAGCACATGATGCAAAGAAAAAAAGAGGTGCACCAAGGTCGCTGGATGGCTAAGCTAAACGACCCAAGTGGCCGACACAAACACCTGGCCCATCTAGGAGTGGCACTGCAGTGTCAGACAGGATGGCACTTAAAAAAATAGTCCCCAAACAGCACATGATGCAAAGAAAAAAAGAGGTGCACCAAGGTCGCTGGATGGCTAAGCTAAGCGACCCAAGTGGCCGACACAAACACCTGGCACATCTAGGAGTGACACTGCAGTGTCAGACAGGATGGCACTTAAAAAAATAGTCAGCACTTAAAAAAAGTGGTCAGCAAAATTCTGCACTGTCCTCCTACTATAATACTGCGCACAACTACAATGCAGCACCGATATGGATAGTATACTTGACGACACAGAGGTAGAGCAATGGACTACTGTACCGTACTGCTATATATATATATATTGGTGGTCAGCAAAATTCTGCACTGTCCTCCTACTATATACTGCGCACAACTACAATGCAGCACAGATATGGATGGATAGTATACTTGACGACACAGAGGTAGAGCAATGGACTACTGTACTGTACTGCTATATATATACTGGTGGTCAGCAAAATTCTGCACTGTCCTCCTACTATATACTACAATGCAGCACAGATATGGATGGATAGTATACTTGACGACACAGAGGTAGGGCAATGGACTACTGTACCGTACTGCTATATATATACTGGTGGTCAGCAAAATTCTGCACTGTCCTCCTACTATATACTGTGCACAACTACAATGCAGCACAGATATGGATGGATAGTATACTTGACAACACAGAGGTAGAGCAATGGACTACTGTACCGTACTGCTATATATATATATATATACTGGTGGTCAGCAAAATTCTGCACTGTCCTCCTACTATATACTGCAATGCAGCACAGATATGGAGCGTTTTCAGGCAGAGAACGTAGATATTTGCAGCACACTGAGCACAGATATTTGCAGCACACTGAACACAGAAACTGAGAGAACGCAGCCACATCCTCTCGCTATCATCTCCAATGCACGAGTGAAAATGGTGGCGAGGCGAGGCGCGGCTCTTTATATGCAATACGAATCTCGCGAGAATACGACAGCGGGATGGTGATGTTCGGGCACGCTCAGGTTAACCGAGCAAGGCGGGAAGATCCGAGGCTGCCTCGGAACCGTGTAAAATAGGTGAAGTTCGGGGGGGTTCAAATCTTGACGAACCGAACCTGCTCATCTCTAGTTACAATATAGAGTGTGAAATAAACTATATTCAAGCCCATATAAATGAAACAGGCTGTGTCTCGCCTCCATGAAGTGATGTGCCACTGGTTGATCGCTGCTGTTTGAAGATATAGCATTTCTAATTGACCACCGGTGAGCTGCCATGCGTTCTTTGAATGCACTCTCACTTTTTCACATGGGCAGCTGATAAGGTATACTACGAATTTAGTGGTAAACATCACTGTTTGATACATTTTTAATTTCTTGCAGGACTAGAGGTGGTGAAATGAGTCACCTGGAATAATGTGATTACAGGTAGCACAGCCAGTGCATCTGTAGCATCCTGGATGGGCAGTACTAAGGAACATGTTGCTTTGTTTAACCTTAGTGATATCCGATATGTCGCATTTGACAAGAAAGTCCGTAAGATTGCGACCTCTTTGGTAAGCTGTCATAATTTTTTTATCCTGTAAAGATCTCAGAGCAGGATCTGTCGACACAATTGGCCGATGTGATTTAATGATCTTATTTCTGGCTGAACTTAACGTAGAGAAGGAGTTGACCCAGATTAATTTGTCATCAGATGTAGATTGTTTCTTGTTGGATCCTCCTTCTAGATCTCAAGGCTGTTGAAGACCTTTATTTTTTACTGTAGATAGATGTTCACGATCATAACCTCTAGACGCAAATTTCTCAACCATATTCGATAGAGATGTTTCCAAGGTAGAAGGGTCGCTGGTGATTCTGCGTACCCGCAACATTTGAGAATATGGTAAGCCTTTTTTAAGGGCTACTGGGTGGCGGCTGGAGGCGAGCAGTAGATTATTTTGATCTGTGGGCTTAACATAAATCGATGTAACAAACATATTGTCCTTAATTTCTATCAGAACATCCAGAAAATGGACAGAAGTTGGACTAACTTCACAGGTAAATTTCACAGGGGATGATGTATGATTATGCTCCAGTATAAGATTGTGGAAACATTCTGCAGAGTTGGACCATATAAGAAGCAAGTCATCTATGTATCTTGTATATAGGACGATTCTGTTGCTGATATCGGGGTTTGAAAAAAAGACTTGTTTCTCCACAGAGAACATGAAGCAATTGGCAAATGATGGGGCCACAGAGGATCCCATCGCACAACCCTGTAGTTGTAGAAAAAACTTGTTGTTGAACAAAAAATAGTTACGTTTGAGTGTCAGCTGTAAAAGAACCAGAAAAAAAATCGAGATCAGGGCCCATATAAAGAGGATTATGTGTAATGAGCTGATGTACAGCCGCCAATCCTGTATCATGGGGTATGCATGTGTACAGAGATTTCACATCAACTGTACACCTCAAGGAACCACTTGAATGTTGGTTACGTTAGCCAATTTCAACAGTAGTGAATTAGTATCTTTGAGATAACTGGGTTGTGCTTGAACACAAGGTTGTAATAGACTGTCAAGGTAGATGGAAACTGATTGGTATAAAGATCCGCGAGCGGAAATAATTGGTCTACTGGGGGGTTGGAGATGTTCTTGTGGATTTTTGGTAAGGTATACATAAGTGGTGTAATTGGATGTAATACCACCATGGCATCCATAACCAACTGGGAGATAATATTCTCTCTGACCGCTGTTTGTAATATCTTATCCAATTCAGCTTTATACTCAGCCGTAGGATCCCTATCCAACAGCTTGTAAGTACAGCTATCGCTAAACTGATGTTCAGCGATGTAATCACGCAGATCCTGGACAACTATTCCTCTACCCATATCGGCGGGGCGTATGGTAATGGTGGTGTCCTCGCTGTGTGCTTTCAAAACTGTCCATTCGGCTTTGGAGAAGTTGGAATGCATCTTTTGTAACCGGGTATCCGCTTCCCTCGTATCGCTGTCCACCAGACGATTAAAAGTTTTGATGGATGTGTTGTAAGAACGGGGCTCGAAGGTGGATTTTTTTATAAAGAGCTGACGGAACCTTTGGTTAATCCATTGCCAAGGTTTTTGGACTCACATCTCTGTTCTGGAAATATTCCTGAAGTCTAAGTTGTCTTCCTAATTTAAAATGTTCTACTTTACCCTGGAAAGAATTGTATTTATTAGTTGGTACAAAGTTCAAGCCTTTGGAAAGAACCTAAGATTCAACGGTGGTAAGTGTCCTTGAAGAAAGATTAAAGACAGAATTAGTCATTTGCGTCTCGGTAGCGGCGGCCTTCTGCCAGCACATCCTCTTGTGCTGGCCGCCCCTTCTGGTGAAGCGTCTGCAGCTAATTGTGCCCGTGATCGAATCCCTAAAGGGACCCGACCGCGGCCGTAAGCCCCTTCAACATCACTCACTGATGAAGATTCATCTCTTGATCCATCATTATCAAGGCCTTGACGGTTGAATCTGGACCCTGGGCGTTTCCTGTATGGACGTGTTGTTGGATCATGTCCAGTTAACCATGGATAAACATGGTGACGGTCGTAGTCGAGGCTCGCCTTTTCCATTTTATTTCGTTTGTATGCAATTAAATCTTTTTTATACTATTCCGTGTGTTGAGTTTTTCATTCCAATTAATTAGAGTATCTGTATTAAATGCTGAACGATGCTGTTGTTCAAATGTCTCAATTTTGGATCTGATGTCTGTAAGTTTACGAGTGACCTGTTCAATAACTGCCAGCATAAGGTCGAATGAACACTTATTAAGAATCGATGTCCATTTCTTGCTAAATGGAATATGAAAGCGTCCAATAGCAAATACATTTTTTATGCGGAAACCGCAAGGATTTTTTTTCTCCTTAAAGTAGTCGGAAAGAGTCACTCCATGATAATAGAAGTCACTCTCTTTACACTTCAGTTTTAGTAATTCATATTATATCTGTAAGTTTTCTGGTTTACCAGCTGTAGATGTCAGATTCTCTTTAAATAAAATGTCCCCATAATCAGAATCTGAAAAACTGAAGGTAGCAGCATGGGTTAACTCAACCCTGGTGTTAAACCTGCATCTTCCTCCAAAGTAGTAGACATATGCATAAAGTGCGTGATCAGAGTAAACACAGAATGTGCTAAGTGTCCACAAATATAAAGTGCAAGTGTATAAAAAGATGCTAGTGCGTTCCAACAATCCTTGTGCAGGGTATAATAAAATCCAAATAGAGGGTGCCTTCCAGTAGGCAGTCGCTAAGCAGAACAGCCCAATTTGCAGCAAAATGGATAAGGCGGCACTCCTCAAGTAGAAGACAGGTAAGTATAAGATTTAAAGTAGGTGCCCTCCGCATACCACAAGACGCTTGAAGTATATGTACAATGTTCACCGGCAGCACTCAAATGAAGATACAGGTCAGCTGAAGTGTTGCCACCTGTCTGAAAGTGGTCACAGCCGAGTTACTCCCAAGAAAGAGCTGTGCGACTTGGCATTTAGGTATAAAAGCGATATCAGTGTGAAAGCAGACTACACGGGATGACGGGCCAAATTTGTTAGCAGATGGGTAAAACCAGGGGCCTAATTCAGACCTGATCGTAGATGTGCTAAATTTAGCACATCTACGATCAGTCACACAGACATGCAGGGGGACGGCCAGCACAGGGCTAGTCCGCCCTGCATGTCAGGCCCGACCCCCCCCCCCCCCACCTTCCTCCCCGCACAAGTACAAAAGCATCGCACAGCAGCGATGCTTTTATACTTGAAGAGTAGCTCCCTATCAGCGCAGCTCCTGCGAGGGACGTAACGGCTGCGTGTGACGTCATGCAGCCGCCGTGGCCGGACCCCTGCATGGTCCGAGCACGCCTGCGTTGCCCGGACTGCGCCCCCTACATGGCGGACAAATGCCACCGGCCTGCCCACTCCCGCCCAGCGACCGCCTCTGCCTATCAATCAGGCAGAGGCGATCGCAGGGCTGAGACGGCCATCGGCTGTATGGCATGCGCCGGCGCACTGCGGCACTGGAGCATGCGCAGTTCAGACCTTATCGGCTGCTGTGCGAAAACGCATTACGGTGTGTGGTTTACTATATCACGGGCATTGTGGTATGTGGTATAATGTTTCAGGGGCATTGCAGTGTGTGCCATAATGTATAACGGGCATTGCGGTGTGTGGCATAGGGTATAACGGGCATTGCGATATGTGTCACAGGCATTACGGTGTGTGGTATACTATATCACGTGCATTGTGGTATAATGTCTCAGGGTCATTGCAGTGTGTGGCATAATGTATCACGGACATTGCAGTGTGTGTCATAATGTGTCACAGGCATTGTATGTGCTATAATGCATCAGGGGCATTGCAGTGTGTAACATAATGTATAACGGGCATTGCGATTCCTGTCATAATGTGTCACAGGCATTACGGTGTGTGGCATAATGTGTCATGGGCATTATTGTGTGTGGAATAATGTCTAAGGGCCATTGCAGTATGTGGCATAATGTATAATGGGCATTACTATAAGGAGGAAAAATGAAAAATAATGTAAGGGGCATGAATCAGGATTATTTTATTTCCTGTGGTGGCCAACGTCTGGGCGTGCAGGTTGCAAAACTGGGGTATAAGGTAGTACTTTCCTGCAAAGCCACGCCCATTTTTACGGCAAATGTTTTAGCTTGGGGGAGAAAAAATTGTAGTTACGCCACTGTTGGGAATGTCTGCTGTAGAAAATGGGTGTTATTCAGTATGGATCACATCTGAGATGCGATTGCATACTGACAATTTTATGAGTGCTCGTGTGCAGTGCCCGATCTGCCCGTGTGTGGGCCCGGCAATGCATTCACATCTCATTGATGCGAAAGCTTCTTCCTGATTGACAGGCAGAGTCATTCATGGAGCGATAAGGGGAGGCATAGCAACATTGCAGGGCATGTCATTGGAACACAGAAAGGTCCGGGACGTTTTTTGGGGCGGCCGCATGATGTCATATGCGGCCGAATTTAATTCCAATCGCATTGCTGACAGCCATTTGCATTCTGGGCGGCCTTGCCCTGTGCTGGGCACCCCCAGCACGCAATCGCAAGCAGTTGCAGTGATGCTGAATGAGGACAAATATGTGCAATTCAGGGTTAGCTCAATTCAGTTGTTAATATGGCATTCAGCAAAACCACCAGTGGTAGCATGCATGCAAAAAAGATCCGGACAGATCAAAAATAGCTTAATACTGTTGTTAGTTTCTATAGCAATAAAGATGTTAATCAAGCATTTTAGCCCAGTAACAGTCTCACGTGGCCACGCTTTTTATTTCTCAACAGCTTCAGTGCTCACATGGAATCAGTATGTCGCACCAGGTATGAGTTAGTCACACTGGTTGTGGTATTACTGTACAAATTCAATAACCGGATCCGAGAGCTAGCACTCTCTTTATGCGTTTTTCTGCCTAATTGCTTTTCGGCAGCTTCCACGGAGCAGCGGACAGTACGGATGGTGTAATGGTTAGCATTACTGCCTCACAGCACTGAGGTCATGGGTTCTATTCCCACCATGGCTCTAACTGTGTGGAGTTTGTATATTCTCCCCATACTTGTATGGGTTTCCTCTGGGTACTCCAGATTCCTCCCACAATTCAAAAATCTACTGGTAGGTTATTTGGATCCCAATAAAATAAACCCTAGAGTGAATGTGTGTGCTTGTACATGTGATAGGGCATATAGAATGTAAGCTCCACTGGGGCAGGGACTGATGTGAATGTCCAAATAATCTGTGTAAACTGCTGCGGAATATGTGTGCTCTATATAAATAACTGGTAATAAATAAATCATTAACAACAGAGTGGAGACATAAATGAGTTACATTCCATGTCCTGTATAACCGCAGAAAATAAAGTAGAACCTGCTTTTCATATTATACTAGTTGCACCGGGCAGGACTGTGCATTATTAGACTATTAGCTTGTGGTCATAATAATTTGGCTCGACTGTATAATTTCTATATCAGTAGAATGAAGACAGATAAAGGACAAAGTTTTATTCATTCAGTCAGCCTGCTGAGTGTCGCCTTCATTCTACTGCTACATTGGACACATCGTCTTAGGAGGGCACCAAAACAAATTGGTAACCCGCTGAGTGCCGGGCTCTACAAATCACAATCACTCTCTCTCTCTCTCTCTCTATATATATATATATATATATATATATATATATATATAAATATGGAATGAAGAAACGAGGCGGCACTCTGGAGACTTTGGTGAAGCAGCAAACTTTGTCAAGTGAGACTTTATCTACGTTTCGGGGTGCAAGCCCCCGTCATCAGGACACACAGTGATAAAACAAATGAAAAATAAACATTTAAATAGACTTACCAGGCGCGCTTCCAGCCGTGCTCTCCTCGCCGCTGCCCGACTTCCGGACTCAGCGCTTCCGGTCAGGTGACCCTGGTCCGTGACGCGAGCTCCCAGTGCCGTCATGCAGGGGGCGGGGGAGGCCGTTGCTATGGTGCGAGCTGTAAACACATACAAAACACACAGATCATAGTGCAATTCTTAAAACAAGACAGGCAATCTCACATCTGCCTGAGACATATCGTGTGATAAAGTAAACATTAAAACTTTAAAAACATGTGTATGAACTGTGAATGCTTAAAATAGATTTTTTAACAGTTGGTTACATCTAATAAGTTCAGAACCCCGTATTCCAGAAACTGTTCTGTACAGGTAAGCATGTTTGTTCTATTTGCCAAATATAAACATTTACTTCACAATGGCCTGCATTTTCAGGGGAGGAACTGTTAATCTGATCTATCACTACCAAATTGACATTTTCATTATACTTAGTCAAAAATCCCCAGGTTTCAAGCAAAACAACTCATACCCAGAGATTCATTGAGTCCTCTTGGTCTCAATGTTTCCAGTGCGATAATCCATTTAGTTTCTAATTGTAGGAGGCGCTTGGATCTATCACCCCCCCTAATGGAGAAGGGCACCTGGTCCACAATACGGTACCTGAGTGCTGAAAGTGAGTGTTTAGCTATGGCAAAATGCCTAGCTACCGGTTGTTCGCTGGTTCCTGCTGTTAATGCTGCCCTAATGGCCGATCTATGTTGTGTCATCCTCACTTTGAATGTGCACTCTGTCTTGCCCACATAGTGCAATCCACATGGGCAAGACAAGAGATACACCACAAATTTAGAGTTACACGTATAGGCGTCCTTCAATTTAATGGTCTTGCCCGTGTAAGGATGTTTAAACGAATCCCCAGGTACCAGAAAGTTACATGTAGTGCACCCGCACCTGTAACATCCCTTTCTAGACCTAATTAGACCGCCCTCTGATCTAATTTTTTTAGCCACATCAGTTTTAACAACTAGGCTTCTGATGTTTCGGCTCCTGGTGTAACACGGCATCAATTTGGTATCTTTGAACATCTTAAGCTCAGGGTCAGTATTTATGATGGGCCAAAATTCCTTAGCTCTTCTACTGGTGTGTCTGCTGGACGTGTTAAACTGATTAACCCAGGGGACCCTTTTCTCTTTGGTAGTTTGGACCCGTTCAGTTAACAATTGTTGCCTAGGTAGCCCAATGACTTTGGCCCTAGCCTCACGTAGTAACTTGTCAGGGTACCCCCGGTCTTTGAACTTAATGTACATCTCGTCCAGCTGCTGATCCCTCACCTGTAGATCATTATTGATCCTACAGACCCGTAGCATCTGTGAGTACGGCAAACTATTGATTGTGGCCCTTGGATGAAAACTATCATACCGCAACAAAGTGTTGCGGTCAGTGCTTTTGATGTACATTGATGTATTAATCTTACTGTTTCTAATTGTAATATGTACATCAAGAAAATCTATTTGCTGTGGGTCCACAGTCATAGTTAACTTGACCGGGCTGGAGGAGTTGTTATGAGCTGCAATCCAATCTTCCAGAATATATTGTGGCCCTGACCAGAAAAGTAACAGGTCATCAATGTAACGGAAATACAAAATTATGTACTGTGTTATGACTGGCTGACTGAGAAATAAATCCTGGTCAACTGCCCACATGTATGTGTTGGCGAACGACGGGGCCACACACGACCCCATCGCACACCCCGTTAACTGTATATAGAACTTATTGTCATGAACAAAGTAATTGTGAGTTAACGTAAACCTTAATAGTTTTAAGAAAAACTCTGTCTCTGGGCCTTCATACAATACATTATTAGTTATCAGTGCTCTTACTGCCTGTATCCCCATCTCGTGGGGAATACAGGTATAAAGGCTGGACACATCAAGGGTAGCCAATAAAGTGCTTTCAGGTACTGTCCCCAGTTCTTCAAACTTTCGTAACAAAGTAGAGGTGTCCTTTAGGTGGGTGTGTGTATGTTGAATGCACGGCTGCAGAAAGGCGTCTAAATAAATAGATATGGCCTCACATAATGACCCCCGGGCAGAAATGATGGGTCTGCCAGGGGGGTTATGTTCATCTTTATGTATTTTAGGGATAATGTAGAATAGTGGGACTACTGGGTGTGGTTTGGACAAAGCTCTAAACACTGTTTCTGATATGATGCCTTGACCAACTGCCTCAGACAGTAATGTGTTCAATTCTTTCTGAAACTGTTGAGTGGGATCCCGAGGCAGGCCTATATATGTTACAGTGTCACTCAATAATCTAGTGCATTCCCTCATATATTGTTCTTTGTCCATCACCACAATGGCCCCTCCCTTATCTGCTCCACGAATCACTATGTCCTCACGTGCTCCCAACTCCTTCAAGGCCAACTTCTCATCTTTAGTCAGATTGGGCCGGGTTCTTCCCCGATCCTCTGTCAAAGTACCCTCAAGCATCCGCGAAAAAGTTTTTATTGAGGGATTTACTGATACGGGCTCAAAGCTCGACTTAGGTCTAATTCTGCGTAAGACCTGGGAAGCCAACGTGTTGTCCGTACTGTCAGCAGCCTTAGGATTTTTACCGTAATGTTCCTGTAATTTTAGTTTCCTCTGAAGCCGGTAATTGTCAATTTTCCATTGTGTCTCATCTGGGGTATGTGTAGGAACATATGACAGTCCCTTACTCAATACCCCAATGGCTTCAGGCGAAAGGGGTCTAGAGGATAGGTTGAAAATTAATTGCGCGTTCCTCTCGGAGGCTTTTTGTCTGTCTTTGATCCTCTCCCTCCGCCTCGTCTGCCCCCCTCTCCTCGTGGGTTTGTTCTTCTGTTGTTGCCTCCAGCCCGGGTATGTGCCCCTAAAGGGCCACCCTGCGTGGTGTCAGCTCCTGTGCTGGTGTTAGGCTCGTCTGTATCACTTGCAGATGTACTAATGAACCGCACATTGGTTCTTCTCCTAAATGCTCCCTTGGGTCCTTGCTGTTGTTTAGGTGCATTCGCTCCCAACCACGAGTATACTTTATGTTGTGAGTAATCCTGCTGTACTCGCACCAATTTGTCTTTCTTGTATTTGATCAGCTCGCGTTGGTATTGCTCCAACTGCTGTGTCAGTTTGTCCATCCATTTAGTGGTGGTATCTGCGGACAAACTGGCCAGATGTTCTGATTCAAATTTGGTGATATTTTGTTTGGTCAGGGACAGCTCTCTCTTGGATTCCTCAATCACCAAGAGGATTAAGTCCATAGAGCATTTGTTTAACACCGAGATCCAGCGTTTGCAGAAAGGGATGCTGTATCTGCCTATGGTAGGCATATTGTGAATCCGAAACCCACGTGGAATTTGTTTTGCCCTGTAGTAGTCTGACAGGGTCTTGCCATGAAACAGGAAATCAATCTCTCTCTTTTTAAGTTTGAACAAATCTCTATACAAATCATCATTCGTAGTGACATCTTCCGCACTAAATGCAGGTTCGCTGTACAGGATATTCTCAGCCTCGGCTTCTGAGAAACTCAATGTTTCAAAATTATCACACTGCTGGAAGTATGCAGACAAATCATCTGCATCTTCTCCCCCTTGTGCCATTTTATGAAAAGTTTAAAACGTGAAAAAGTCCATGCAATGTGCTGATCCTGCAAGATGTCTATCCACCCGCTGTGAACTCAGCCGGTATATATCACCAGCCGTGATATGTGCAAAAAACTGCTGATTATGTGCAAATAAAGTGCTAGGAGTCACAACTCCTGTGCTGTGCAAAAAAATGTGAATAAAAAGATATTGCTGGAAGCGTCCTGAATAGGTTAAAACAAAGCCTTGAGGTGCCACGACTACCAATGCTAGTGAGGACTTCACTGCTGCACTGGACATATATAGAAGAAATATGTCTGGCACTCTCCCGTGGGCTGATAGAGCAAGGCTCACGCTCCGGTGCCCTCCCAGGCAAACCCGTTGGTCTGTATATATGGAATGAAGAAACGAGGCGGCACTCTGGAGACTTTGGTGAAGCAGCAAACTTTGTCAAGTGAGACTTTATCTACGTTTCGGGGTGCAAGCCCCCGTCATCAGGACACACAGTGATAAAACAAGTGAAAAATAAACATTTAAATAGACTTACCAGGCGCGCTTCCAGCCGTGCTCTCCTCGCCGCTGCCCGACTTCCGGACTCAGCGCTTCCGGTCAGGTGACCCTGGTCCGTGACGCGAGCTCCCAGTGCCGTCATGCAGGGGGCGGGGGAGGCCGTTGCTATGGTGCGAGCTGTAAACACATACAAAACACACAGATCATAGTGCAATTCTTAAAACAAGACAGGCAATCTCACATCTGCCTGAGACATATCGTGTGATAAAGTAAACATTAAAACTTTAAAAACATGTGTATGAACTGTAAATGCTTAAAATAGATTTTTTAACAGTTGGTTACATCTAATAAGTTCAGAACCCCGTATTCCAGAAACTGTTCTGTACAGGTAAGCATGTTTGTTCTATTTGCCAAATATAAACATTTACTTCACAATGGCCTGCATTTTCAGGGGAGGAACTGTTAATCTGATCTATCACTACCAAATTGACATTTTCATTATACTTAGTCAAAAATCCCCAGGTTTCAAGCAAAACAACTCATACCCAGAGATTCATTGAGTCCTCTTGGTCTCAATGTTTCCAGTGCGATAATCCATTTAGTTTCTAATTGTAGGAGGCGCTTGGATCTATCACCCCCCCTAATGGAGAAGGGCACCTGGTCCACAATACGGTACCTGAGTGCTGAAAGTGAGTGTTTAGCTATGGCAAAATGCCTAGCTACCGGTTGTTCGCTGGTTCCTGCTGTTAATGCTGCCCTAATGGCCGATCTATGTTGTGTCATCCTCACTTTGCCTATACGTGTAACTCTAAATTTGTGGTGTATCTCTTGTCTTGCCCATGTGGATTGCACTATGTGGGCAAGACAGAGTGCACATTCAAAGTGAGGATGACACAACATAGATCGGCCATTAGGGCAGCATTAACAGCAGGAACCAGCGAACAACCGGTAGCTAGGCATTTTGCCATAGCTAAACACTCACTTTCAGCACTCAGGTACCGTATTGTGGACCAGGTGCCCTTCTCCATTAGGGGGGGTGATAGATCCAAGCGCCTCCTACAATTAGAAACTAAATGGATTATCGCACTGGAAACATTGAGACCAAGAGGACTCAATGAATCTCTGGGTATGAGTTGTTTTGCTTGAAACCTGGGGATTTTTGACTAAGTATAATGAAAATGTCAATTTGGTAGTGATAGATCAGATTAACAGTTCCTCCCCTGAAAATGCAGGCCATTGTGAAGTAAATGTTTATATTTGGCAAATAGAACAAACATGCTTACCTGTACAGAACAGTTTCTGGAATACGGGGTTCTGAACTTATTAGATGTAACCAACTGTTAAAAAATCTATTTTAAGCATTCACAGTTCATACACATGTTTTTAAAGTTTTAATGTTTACTTTATCACACGATATGTCTCAGGCAGATGTGAGATTGCCTGTCTTGTTTTAAGAATTGCACTATGATCTGTGTGTTTTGTATGTGTTTACAGCTCGCACCATAGCAACGGCCTCCCCCGCCCCCTGCATGACGGCACTGGGAGCTCGCGTCACGGACCAGGGTCACCTGACCGGAAGCGCTGAGTCCGGAAGTCGGGCAGCGGCGAGGAGAGCACGGCTGGAAGCGCGCCTGGTAAGTCTATTTAAATGTTTATTTTTCACTTGTTTTATCACTGTGTGTCCTGATGACGGGGGCTTGCACCCCGAAACGTAGATAAAGTCTCACTTGACAAAGTTTGCTGCTTCACCAAAGTCTCCAGAGTGCCGCCTCGTTTCTTCATTCCATATATACAGACCAACGGGTTTGCCTGGGAGGGCACCGGAGCGTGAGCCTTGCTCTATCAGCCCACGGGAGAGTGCCAGACATATTTCTTCTATATATGTCCAGTGCAGCAGTGAAGTCCTCACTAGCATTGGTAGTCGTGGCACCTCAAGGCTTTGTTTTAACCTATTCAGGACGCTTCCAGCAATATCTTTTTATTCACATTTTTTTGCACAGGAGTTGTGACTCCTAGCACTTTATTTGCACATAATCAGCAGTTTTTTGCACATATCACGGCTGGTGATATATACCGGCTGAGTTCACAGCGGGTGGATAGACATCTTGCAGGATCAGCACATTGCATGGACTTTTTCACGTTTTAAACTTTTCATAAAATGGCACAAGGGGGAGAAGATGCAGATGATTTGTCTGCATACTTCCAGCAGTGTGATAATTTTGAAACATTGAGTTTCTCAGAAGCCGAGGCTGAGAATATCCTGTACAGCGAACCTGCATTTAGTGCGGAAGATGTCACTACGAATGATGATTTGTATAGAGATTTGTTCAAACTTAAAAAGAGAGAGATTGATTTCCTGTTTCATGGCAAGACCCTGTCAGACTACTACAGGGCAAAACAAATTCCACGTGGGTTTCGGATTCACAATATGCCTACCATAGGCAGATACAGCATCCCTTTCTGCAAACGCTGGATCTCGGTGTTAAACAAATGCTCTATGGACTTAATCCTCTTGGTGATTGAGGAATCCAAGAGAGAGCTGTCCCTGACCAAACAAAATATCACCAAATTTGAATCAGAACATCTGGCCAGTTTGTCCGCAGATACCACCACTAAATGGATGGACAAACTGACACAGCAGTTGGAGCAATACCAACGCGAGCTGATCAAATACAAGAAAGACAAATTGGTGCGAGTACAGCAGGATTACTCACAACATAAAGTATACTCGTGGTTGGGAGCGAATGCACCTAAACAACAGCAAGGACCCTAGGGAGCATTTAGGAGAAGAACCAATGTGCGGTTCATTAGTACATCTGCAAGTGATACAGACGAGCCTAACACCAGCACAGGAGCTGACACCACGCAGGGTGGCCCTTTAGGGGCACATACCCGGGCTGGAGGCAACAACAGAAGAACAAACCCACGAGGAGAGGGGGGCAGACGAGGCGGAGGGAGAGGATCAAAGACAGACAAAAAGCCTCCGAGAGGAACGCGCAATTAATTTTCAACCTATCCTCTAGACCCCTTTCGCCTGAAGCCATTGGGGTATTGAGTAAGGGACTGTCATATGTTCCTACACATACCCCAGATGAGACACAATGGAAAATTGACAATTACCGGCTTCAGAGGAAACTAAAATTACAGGAACATTACGGTAAAAATCCTAAGGCTGCTGACAGTACGGACAACACGTTGGCTTCCCAGGTCTTACGCAGAATTAGACCTAAGTCGAGCTTTGAGCCCGTATCAGTAAATCCCTCAATAAAAACTTTTTCGCGGATGCTTGAGGGTACTTTGACAGAGGATCGGGGAAGAACCCGGCCCAATCTGACTAAAGATGAGAAGTTGGCCTTGAAGGAGTTGGGAGCACGTGAGGACATAGTGATTCGTGGAGCAGATAAGGGAGGGGCCATTGTGGTGATGGACAAAGAACAATATATGAGGGAATGCACTAGATTATTGAGTGACACTGTAACATATATAGGCCTGCCTCGGGATCCCACTCAACAGTTTCAGAAAGAATTGAACACATTACTGTCTGAGGCAGTTGGTCAAGGCATCATATCAGAAACAGTGTTTAGAGCTTTGTCCAAACCACACCCAGTAGTCCCACTATTCTACATTATCCCTAAAATACATAAAGATGAACATAACCCCCCTGGCAGACCCATCATTTCTGCCCGGGGGTCATTATGTGAGGCCATATCTATTTATTTAGACGCCTTTCTGCAGCCGTGCATTCAACATACACACACCCACCTAAAGGACACCTCTACTTTGTTACGAAAGTTTGAAGAACTGGGGACAGTACCTGAAAGCACTTTATTGGCTACCCTTGATGTGTCCAGCCTTTATACCTGTATTCCCCACGAGATGGGGATACAGGCAGTAAGAGCACTGATAACTAATAATGTATTGTATGAAGGCCCAGAGACAGAGTTTTTCTTAAAACTATTAAGGTTTACGTTAACTCACAATTACTTTGTTCATGACAATAAGTTCTATATACAGTTAACGGGGTGTGCGATGGGGTCGTGTGTGGCCCCGTCGTTCGCCAACACATACATGTGGGCAGCTGACCAGGATTTATTTCTCAGTCAGCCAGTCATAACACAGTACATAATTTTGTATTTCCGTTACATTGATGACCTGTTACTTTTCTGGTCAGGGCCACAATATATTCTGGAAGATTGGATTGCAGCTCATAACAACTCCTCCAGCCCGGTCAAGTTAACTATGACTGTGGACCCACAGCAAATAGATTTTCTTGATGTACATATTACAATTAGAAACAGTAAGATTAATACATCAATGTACATCAAAAGCACTGACCGCAACACTTTGTTGCGGTATGATAGTTTTCATCCAAGGGCCACAATCAATAGTTTGCCGTACTCACAGATGCTACGGGTCTGTAGGATCAATAATGATCTACAGGTGAGGGATCAGCAGCTGGACGAGATGTACATTAAGTTCAAAGACCGGGGGTACCCTGACAAGTTACTACGTGAGGCTAGGGCCAAAGTCATTGGGCTACCTAGGCAACAATTGTTAACTGAACGGGTCCAAACTACCAAAGAGAAAAGGGTCCCCTGGGTTAATCAGTTTAACACGTCCAGCAGACACACCAGTAGAAGAGCTAAGGAATTTTGGCCCATCATAAATACTGACCCTGAGCTTAAGATGTTCAAAGATACCAAATTGATGCCGTGTTACACCAGGAGCCGAAACATCAGAAGCCTAGTTGTTAAAACTGATGTGGCTAAAAAAATTAGATCAGAGGGCGGTCTAATTAGGTCTAGAAAGGGATGTTACAGGTGCGGGTGCACTACATGTAACTTTCTGGTACCTGGGGATTCGTTTAAACATCCTTACACGGGCAAGACCATTAAATTGAAGGACGCCTATACGTGTAACTCTAAATTTGTGGTGTATCTCTTGTCTTGCCCATGTGGATTGCACTATGTGGGCAAGACAGAGTGCACATTCAAAGTGAGGATGACACAACATAGATCGGCCATTAGGGCAGCATTAACAGCAGGAACCAGCGAACAACCGGTAGCTAGGCATTTTGCCATAGCTAAACACTCACTTTCAGCACTCAGGTACCGTATTGTGGACCAGGTGCCCTTCTCCATTAGGGGGGGTGATAGATCCAAGCGCCTCCTACAATTAGAAACTAAATGGATTATCGCACTGGAAACATTGAGACCAAGAGGACTCAATGAATCTCTGGGTATGAGTTGTTTTGCTTGAAACCTGGGGATTTTTGACTAAGTATAATGAAAATGTCAATTTGGTAGTGATAGATCAGATTAACAGTTCCTCCCCTGAAAATGCAGGCCATTGTGAAGTAAATGTTTATATTTGGCAAATAGAACAAACATGCTTACCTGTACAGAACAGTTTCTGGAATACGGGGTTCTGAACTTATTAGATGTAACCAACTGTTAAAAAATCTATTTTAAGCATTCACAGTTCATACACATGTTTTTAAAGTTTTAATGTTTACTTTATCACACGATATGTCTCAGGCAGATGTGAGATTGCCTGTCTTGTTTTAAGAATTGCACTATGATCTGTGTGTTTTGTATGTGTTTACAGCTCGCACCATAGCAACGGCCTCCCCCGCCCCCTGCATGACGGCACTGGGAGCTCGCGTCACGGACCAGGGTCACCTGACCGGAAGCGCTGAGTCCGGAAGTCGGGCAGCGGCGAGGAGAGCACGGCTGGAAGCGCGCCTGGTAAGTCTATTTAAATGTTTATTTTTCACTTGTTTTATCACTGTGTGTCCTGATGACGGGGGCTTGCACCCCGAAACGTAGATAAAGTCTCACTTGACAAAGTTTGCTGCTTCACCAAAGTCTCCAGAGTGCCGCCTCGTTTCTTCATTCCATATATACAGACCAACGGGTTTGCCTGGGAGGGCACCGGAGCGTGAGCCTTGCTCTATCAGCCCACGGGAGAGTGCCAGACATATTTCTTCTATATATATATAAATATATATATTTAGAGAGAGAGAGAAAGAGAGAGAGAGAGAGAGAGAGACACACACACACACACACACTTGATGCTTACCCAGGACTTCCCATAGCGGACAGATAAGCCGTTTTTATATTTTTATCTTGCATGTTTGATACCTGCATTTGTGACTGGATTGTGTATATTAAAAACTGTATTTTTTTATTTAATCCGCTCTGTTACTGCTTACTGGGACCAGCAGTGTTCCTAATTATGGGGGTAATTCCAAGTTGATCGCAGCCGGAACTTTGTTAGCAATTGGGAAAAACCATGTGCCCTGCAGGGGAGGCAGATATAACATGTGCAGAGAAAGATAGATTTGGGTGTGGTGAGTTCAATCTGCAATCTAAATTGCAGTGTAAAAATAAAGCACCCAAATCTTACTCTCTCTGCACATGTTATATCTGCCCCCCCTGCAGTGCACATGGTTTTGCCCAACTGCTAAAAAATTTCCTGCTGCGATCAACTTGGAATTACCCCCTATGAGCTTCTGTGAAAACAGTTTAAAAACAGTACACACTATGTCGTTTTCCTTTTAGTTTACATGTTTACGCATCCATGAGTCATCAGCCTGAAGATGTTTCTATAAGCTAAGTTGCTGCTTTTATTACCACTGGGTCCCCACATACAGTAACTCACAGGGTGATCTCACTAAATTCAATGTGCCAGACACTAGTAGGTGCTCTTTTTCACTCAATTTGTTCTATATTTATTCACGTACTGTGCAAAAGCCACCACTCAGCTATTATTGGGGTGTGTCATGTGCTTTTTATAAAGTTTT
The DNA here is from genome assembly GCF_028390025.1 of Pseudophryne corroboree. Taxonomy (NCBI): domain Eukaryota; kingdom Metazoa; phylum Chordata; class Amphibia; order Anura; family Myobatrachidae; genus Pseudophryne; species Pseudophryne corroboree. The sequence continues at coordinate 103,193,968 of NC_086454.1, read as the reverse complement.
ATGGAATTGGTATTCTTAGAACACTAATTAGTGTGTGTTACTAGGATAATCATAGGCGCTGTGCTCTACTTTTCGCGATATATATATATATATATTTAGAGAAAGAGACACACACACACACACACACATACACATACACAAAGCCCTTGAGCAAGGGCGTAGCTACCATAGGTGCAGGCAGTGCAGCTGCTAAGAGGGGCCCACCTTCCCTGTCACAGTTATATGCGTTATAAACATTGGGTGGTACGTAGGGGCCGTTTCAAACTTTTTCCTTGGGGCTTGCAATATATCTAGGTATGCCCATGGACTTGCTCATTGTAGTGTGGTATAAAATGAACTGGAGGGCATTTTTTAATATTATATAATATGAATCGGAGCACTGTAATGAGGCACAATATGAACGGTGAGCACTATATATCATAATGTGAATTGGGGGTACTATGCGGCATAATGTGTACTGGCAGCTCTGAAATGTGACATAGGGTGAATTTAAGCACAACTACCATTCATAAAAGAAACTAGGGCACTACTATGGGGCATAACATTAAATAAGGCTCTACTATGGTTCAGAAAATGAACTAGGGCACTATAATAGGGCAGAAAATTAACAACTGCTGTACAGAAGTGTCTCTCTAGAAGCATTGGGATGGGGCCCACAAAGTTCTGGCTACACCCCTGCCCTTGAGTAAATCCTGCGTTTGCTCCTGTGCTTGATGCTTGGGGTGGGATGTCCCTGGAAATGGCATTCTCCAAGGTTTGCCTGCATTTTAAAGCTACATGCATACCACCCATAGTTAACAGTTGTACTGCCAAAGTGCGCAAATGCTTCAAGTTTTCACACTTGTCGAACTCCCGGTGCCAGCGTTCCACATTCTGCTTGTTGAGACTATGAATGTCTACAAGGCATACGTATTGCGTGAAAAGGCATCTCTCTTACCCAAATCATGTATAAATACATTCTCCTTGTATCTGAAGTTATAACAGGAGTCTCAAGTTCAACTCGAGGCAGCCCTGGACAATCGTGACTAGAGGTGTGTACACACGGGGGTCTATTCATGAAGCAGTGAAAAGTGTGGAGAAGTGGGCCAGTGGAGAAGTTGCCCATGGCAACCAATCAGCACTGAAGTAACATTTATAATTTGCATACTATACAACTGTACGGAGCAGCTGATTGGTTGCCATGGGCAACTTCTCCACAGGCTCACTTCTCCACTCTTTTCACTGCTTCATGAAAATACCCCACAGTGAGATCCTAGCTATGCCCGATTTTGACTATGCGATTTCCCTTGAACTTCCCAGAGCACAGATAGCACAGATTTTGACTATCTGTGCGTGAGATTTTGTCTATGTACGATTTTGACTAAGTGCCAATTTTAAATATACTCTGTACTAGAGATGAGCGGGTTCGGTTTCTTTGAATCCGAACCCGCACGAACTTCACTTTTTTTTCCACGGGTCCGAGCGACTCGGATCTTCCCGCCTTGCTCGGTTAACCCGAGCGCGCCCGAACGTCATCATGACGCTGTCGGATTCTCGCGAGGCTCGGATTCTATCGCGAGACTCGGATTCTATATAAGGAGCCGCGCGTCGCCGCCATTTTCACTCGTGCATTGAGATTGATAGGGAGAGGACGTGTCTGGCGTCCTCTCCATTAGAATAGAGATAGATAGATTAGATAGAGAGAGATTGTGCAGAATCGCAGACAGAGTTAGTTTACCACAGTCAGTGACCAGTGCAGTTGCTAGTTAACTTTTATTTAATATAATATATCCGTTCACTTCTCTCTGCTATATCCGTTCTCTGCCTGAAAAAAAAAACGATACACAGCACAGTCAGTCACACAGTGTGACTCAGTCTGTGTGCACTCAGCTCAGCCCAGTGTGCTGCACAGTCATCAATGTATAAATTAAAAGCTTATAATTAATTGTGGGGGAGACTGGGGAGCACTGCAGGTTGTTAGCAGGAGCCAGGAGTACAATTATATTAATTAACAGTGCACACTTTTGCTGCAGGAGTGGTGACCAGTGCCTGACCACCAGTATAGTATTGTTGTATACTACTAATATCTCTTTAAATATCAACCAGTCTATATTAGCAGCAGACACAGTACAGTGCGGTAGTTCACGGCTGTGGCTACCTCTGTGTCGGCACACGGCAGGCAGTCCGTCCGACCAGAATTGTATTATTTATTATTATATACCTACCACCTAACCGTGGTTTTTTTTTCATTCTTTATACCGTCATAGTGTCATCCTAATTGTTACGAGTATACTACTATCTCTTTATCAACCAGTGTACAGTGCGGTAGTTCACGGCTGTGGCTACCTCTGTGTCGGCACACGGCAGGCAGTCCGTCCGACCAGAATTGTATTATTTATTATTATATACCTACCACCTAACCGTGGTTTTTTTTTCATTCTTTATACCGTCATAGTGTCATCCTAATTGTTACGAGTATACTACTATCTCTTTATCAACCAGTGTACAGTGCGGTAGTTCACGGCTGTGGCTACCTCTGTGTCGGCACACGGCAGGCAGTCCGTCCGACCAGAATTGTATTATTTATTATTATATACCTACCACCTAACCGTGGTTTTTTTTTCATTCTTTATACCGTCATAGTGTCATCCTAATTGTTACGAGTATACTACTATCTCTTTATCAACCAGTGTACAGTGCGGTAGTTCACGGCTGTGGCTACCTCTGTGTCGGCACACGGCAGGCAGTCCGTCCGACCAGAATTGTATTATTTATTATTATATACCTACCACCTAACCGTGGTTTTTTTTTCATTCTTTATACCGTCATAGTGTCATCCTAATTGTTACGAGTATACTACTATCTCTTTATCAACCAGTGTACAGTGCGGTAGTTCACGGCTGTGGCTACCTCTGTGTCGGCACACGGCAGGCAGTCCGTCCGACCAGAATTGTATTATTTATTATTATATACCTACCACCTAACCGTGGTTTTTTTTTCATTCTTTATACCGTCATAGTGTCATCCTAATTGTTACGAGTATACTACTATCTCTTTATCAACCAGTGTACAGTGCGGTAGTTCACGGCTGTGGCTACCTCTGTGTCGGCAGTCGGCAGGCAGTCCGTCCATCCATAATTGTATTATTATTATAATATATACCACCTAACCGTGGTTTTTTTTTCATTCTTTATACCGTCATAGTGTCATACTAGTTGTTACGAGTATACTACTATCTCTTTATCAACCAGTGTACAGTGCGGTAGTTCACGGCTGTGGCTACCTCTGTGTCGGCAGTCGGCAGGCAGTCCGTCCATCCATAATTGTATTATTATTATAATATATACCACCTAACTGTGGTTTTTTTTGCATTCTTTATACCGTCGTCATAGTGTCATACTAGTTGTTACGAGTATACTACTATCTCTTTATCAACCAGTGTACAGTGCGGTAGTTCACGGCTGTGGCTACCTCTGTGTCGGCAGTCGGCAGGCAGTCCGTCCATCCATAATTGTATTATTATTATAATATATACCACCTAACCGTGGTTTTTTTTTCATTCTTTATACCGTCGTCATAGTGTCATACTAGTTGTTACGAGTATACTACTATCTCTTTATCAACCAGTGTACAGTGCGGTAGTTCACGGCTGTGGCTACCTCTGTGTCGGCAGTCGGCAGGCAGTCCGTCCATCCATAATTGTATTATTATTATAATATATACCACCTAACCGTGGTTTTTTTTTCATTCTTTATACCGTCGTCATAGTGTCATACTAGTTGTTACGAGTATACTACTATCTCTTTATCAACCAGTGTACAGTGCGGTAGTTCACGGCTGTGGCTACCTCTGTGTCGGCAGTCGGCAGGCAGTCCGTCCATCCATAATTGTATTATTATTATAATATATACCACCTAACCGTGGTTTTTTTTTCATTCTTTATACCGTCGTCATAGTGTCATACTAGTTGTTACGAGTATACTACTATCTCTTTATCAACCAGTGTACAGTGCGGTAGTTCACGGCTGTGGCTACCTCTGTGTCGGCAGTCGGCAGGCAGTCCGTCCATCCATAATTGTATTATTATTATAATATATACCACCTAACCGTGGTTTTTTTATACCACCTAACCGTGGCAGTCCGTCCATAATTGTATACTAGTATCCAATCCATCCATCTCCATTGTTTACCTGAGGTGCCTTTTAGTTCTGCCTATAAAATATGGAGAACAAAAAAGTTGAGGTTCCAAAATTAGGGAAAGATCAAGATCCACTTCCACCTCGTGCTGAAGCTGCTGCCACTAGTCATGGCCGAGACGATGAAATGCCAGCAACGTCGTCTGCCAAGGCCGATGCCCAATGTCATAGTACAGAGCATGTCAAATCCAAAACACCAAATATCAGTAAAAAGCCTCTTTTTTTCTTTGCGTCATGTGCTGTTTGGGGAGGGTTTTTTGGAAGGGACATCCTGCGTGACACTGCAGTGCCTCTCCTAGATGGGCCCGGTGTTTGTGTCGGCCACTAGGGTCGCTAATCTTACTCACACAGCTACCTCATTGCGCCTCTTTTTTTCTTTGCGTCATGTGCTGTTTGGGGAGGGTTTTTTGGAAGGGACATCCTGCGTGACACTGCAGTGCCACTCCTAGATGGGCCCGGTGTTTGTGTCGGCCACTAGGGTCGCTTATCTTACTCACACAGCGACCTCGGTGCAAATTTTAGGACTAAAAATAATATTGTGAGGTGTGATGTGTTCAGAATAGGCTGAAAATGAGTGTAAATTATGTTTTTTGAGGTTAATAATACTTTGGGATCAAAATTACCCCCAAATTCTATGATTTAAGCTGTTTTTTAGGGTTTTTTTAAAAAAACACCCGAATCCAAAACACACCCGAATCCGACAAAAAAAATTCGGTGAGGTTTTGCCAAAACGCGGTCGAACCCAAAACACGGCCGCGGAACCGAACCCAAAACCAAAACACAAAACCCGAAAAATTTCCGGCGCTCATCTCTACTCTGTACTAGATAATACACTAGATAGTCAAGACTGACTTGCCTGCACAGTCTATCTAGCCTTGCGATACCGACCCCACGGGAGTGCGCATCGGGATCGAATCAGTATCGCAAGCTGCCTAACACCTTGAGATATGCACTAACTTTTCATAAGATTTTGACTATATAGTCAAAATCTTACAGATTTATCTCACCGTGTGTACCCACTTTAAGGTTTATAGGGTCTATTTATCAAGCCCCTTAACTCTTGCAGGATTACAGTAGTATTTAGTATTTCTGCAATGTAAAACTATAGTAACAGGATATATCAGAGATGATCCATCTTCCCCACCCCACCCTAAAATCATCCCTGCCTTAAATACAAATAAAGTTAAAAACCATAAGAAGAACAGTGGCACTATGGCATCAATATTAATTGCATTATGGCATTACCAGAAGACTAAAGATTAACAAATGTGAAAATCAGATTACATTGGTTTTGTTTGTTTCTTAGAAACTTACTTGAATGCAGAAAGAAAAGCAGAACTGTATATGCAGAAACCAAAAAGATGCAATACAAAGACAGGTGTGTAAGGGTAAGATTTGCATCTCAGTAATGTATGTGATATACCACTGAAAGCCTGTAAGGGAGCATTACAACAAAAGACACACTGCAAAACAATACTCACTTGAGAAAACACATTGACATACTGTAGTGTTGCTGTATACTGGTGTCTCCAGCACCAGTGAAATCATTTAAATTATAATGTGATGAAGTTGTTTTGTGACATTGGAGAGGAGTCAGCTTTTGTTGTGATCTTGCCTATTCTAAAAAATACCTCCTCAAACATCACCAAACAGGATTAACCTCATAAAAAGGGAGCCCCCTGGTCCACCTAGACTTCACAGACATGGAGAGGACAATGCACCTGGCACTTATACTCACCCTCTGCTGCTGCAGCAGCCACGTCTTCTCTTCCCCAGGTAAGACCCAGTTATTATATACCGCTTTCACACCGCCAATGCAGGATCCCACCTGGGAATTGGAAACGGGTCCTTCCTGGGTGGGATCCAGCATTGGACCCTAAAACTGCTGGCTTCCTGACCCGGCAATTTGCCAGGCAGGTTGCCATAGTGGCAGGGGGTGGAGCCAGCAGCAGGGGCGGCGCTGGGAGATGAGCTCATCTCCGCGCCACCTCTCCCTATCTAGTGAACAGGTTCCCGGTTCGCATTGACCCGGGAACCCGTTCACGCTGCCACTGATCTGGTATGCAACCTGGGAATAACACTGCTTTGTTCCCGGGTTGAATTACCAAGTCAGGTGACCCGGGAATTCGACCATGGCCCTTTCACATCGCACACTGACCCAGCAATATGCCAGGTTGATACTGGGTTATTTGTGCGGTGTGAAAGGGGTAATACTGGATTCAGAGGTTGTACAGAACATATGGAATATCTTTATTTAATGTACTATAGAGTTACACATTTGAATCTACAAAGTTATCAGGATGTCTTCTAGCCATTAATACGGTAATTGTATGATATGTATGTTACCTCAAAGTTAGACATTGTCAGGGTCATATATTCTATGGATGAAGTGGGGGTTGAGGGGGGACTTTCAATATGCCTTCTAAAAAATAGTTTTCTTTCCTGCTTACTAGATCATGTTTATTATATTTTCCCCCTTTCCTCCTTCCACTGTACCTACTGTACTCAGCTGCCAATCACTGCACTCCCCATACAGTGACTATCCAATGAAGTGCTCATGTTCTTGCTCATGCAGACAGTCACTGGGGTGTATTCACTAATTCTTGGATGGAGATAATGTGGACGGAGATAAAGTACCAGCCAGCTCCTGTCATTGCTTAAATACAGACTGTAACTCGGCAGTTAGGAGACTTTTTTTTTTTTTTTTAACTGCGTCCACTTTATCTCCATCCAAGGCTTAAATAGTCCCCAGTCTTAGCAGTGGAAGAGAGTGGTGATTTGCAATAGGAATGGAGGGGACCAGTGGCGCACCCAGGGGGGGTTTCCGAGCACCCAGAAACCCCCCTCCACTAAAAAAAAAACAAAACCTTTTTTACATATATACACATGTATATACATACATACATACATATAAACACACACACACATATGATATATATACATGTGTATATATACGTGTACTGTATGTGTATGTGTATATATATATATATATATATATATATATGCATGTTTAATATGGTATGTGTGTGTGTATATATACACACACGGTATATATATGGGGTGGTCTTCAGTATGCCGACTGACGGGATCCCGGCGCACAGTATACTGGCGCCGGGATCCCGACAGCCGGCATACCGACAATTGTTCTCCCTCGTGGGGGTCCACGACCCCCCTGGAGGGAGAATAAAATAGCGCACCACCGTGCCCGTAGCGTGGCGAGCGCAGCGAGGCCGCAAGGGGCTCATTTGCGCTTGCCACACTGTCGGTAAGCCGGCGGTCGGGCTCCCGGCGCCGGTATGCTGGTCGCCGGGAGCCTGTCCGCCGGCATACCATAGTGAACCCTATATATGTGTAGATATGTGTAGATATATATATATATATATATATATATATACACACACACACTAGTTTTACGGACCCAGCATATACTGGGTCACCTCAGTCCCCACCCCCGTGATTGGCTCAACCCAGTCCTGGAAACCCCCCCATGCAAATCCTGCGTTTGCCACTGGGGACATAGATGGAAAGTTTATATTATACATATATAGTACATAAGCAACTAGGTTCTAGTATCACAAGCAACTATCATTCATCTGTTGTATTCCACATTTTCCCAAATCTGAAACTATCTAGCCACTCATGGCTAATGTGAAAATGTTGGGGTTATTTTACAGCAATAAAATCTACCTGTAGGACATATATGTAACTGTAGGCATCATAAGGATTTATTTAAGCACTTGTGTCCGATTTAAAATTGGATTTATTATTATTATTGTTGTTATTATTTATTTATTATTTGGATTTGAAACCAACTGCGGGCTGCCAACTCCTGCTGTGTCCTATAGCATAGCAGTCTCGGTTTAACTGCTGATCTCCTTGGTCAGAATCACAATGTAAATAATGAGCAAGAAAAAACGACGCTGCCATGTCCTATTCGGGCAACAAGATCAAGTTTTTCAGCCCTTAAAAATATATTTATTCATAACCAATAAAAGACATAATATTGGGGGTCATTTAGAGTTGATCATAGCCCTGCAAAATTTAGCAGGGCTACGATCATGTCCATAGATATGCGGGGGGACGGCCAGCACAGAGCTATCCCGCCCCGCATGTCAGTGCTGGCGCCCCCAGCAGATGCTTTTGCACTTTAGGAGTAGCTTCCTGCCAGTGCAGCTTTAGCGTGCTGGCCGGGAGCTACTCGTCGCTCCCCAGCCCGCAGCTGCTGAGTGTGACGTTACGCAGCCACTGCGGCCCACCTCTGCAAGGTCCGGCTGCGCCTGCGTTGGCCGGACCGCGACCACAAAACGGCAGCCAAACAACGCCATTTCATCCCCCCGCCCAGCGTCCGCCTCTGCCTGTCAATCAGGCAGAGGCAATCGTGCTGCAGCGACGGCCTTCGGCCATCTGGCAGGCACCGGCGCACGCGCAGTTCTGACCCAATCGCACCGCTGCGATAAACTGCAGCGTGCGATCAGGTCAGAATGACCCCCATATACATAAACAATAAAAATTGCAACTCATCAATAAAAACCTATAATAGTTATTCAAAAAGTATTTATTTTACCTTGTGCAGATGGATTAATGCAGGAACATTGGGGGTCATTCCGAGTTGTTCGCTTGTTATTTTTTTCTCGCAATGGAGCGATTAGTCGCTAATGCGCAATGTCCGCAGTGCGACTGCGCCAAGTAAATTTGCTATGCAGTTAGGTATTTTACTCACGGCATTACGAGGTTTTTTCTTCGTTCTGGTGATCGTAATGTGATTGACAGGAAGTGGGTGTTTCTGGGCGGAAACAGGCCGTTTTATGGGAGTGTGCGAAAAAACGCTACCGTTTCTGGGAAAAACGCGGGAGTGGCTGGAGAAACGGAGGAGTGCCTGGGCGAACGCTGGGTGTGTTTGTGATGTCAAACCAGGAACGACAAGCACTGAACTGATCGCAGATGCCGAGTAAGTCTGGAGCTACTCAGAAACTGCTAAGAAGTGTCTATTCGCAATTCTGCTAATCTTTCATTCGCAATTTTACTATGCTAAGATTCACTCCCAGTAGGCGGCGGCTTAGCGTGTGCAATGCTGCTAAAAGCAGCTTGCGAGCGAACAACTCGGAATGACCCCCATTATACCAGTGGGTCAAGCCTATGATATTTATATAGGATTTTATTCCATTTGGTACAGTACTGTTTATGATATATATATTTTATATTCTTTGTAGTGACTATTTTCTAACTGTTTGGAATTTTGTATAGCTCTATTCAGCGACTAAAACAAGGTACTTGAAATATATTTATGCGGAAAAGAAACTACTTCCTGTTTTTGTATTCTGAGTTTCTATTATAAGTTTCATTTATTTATACGATACCATTTTTGTTTATGTCTGTATTAAGGCCCCCATTTATCAAGCCTCGGAGAGTGATAAATAGCACAGTGATAAAGTAGCAACCAATCAGCTCCTAACTGCCATGTCACAGGCTGTGTTTGAAAAATGTCAGGAGCTGGTTGGCTGGTAGTTTATCACCGTGCTATTTATCACTCTCCAAGACTTCATAAATCTGGGCCTGTCTTTTATTGGTTATGGATAAATATATTTTTAAGGGCTGAACAACGTAATGTATTACCCCAATAGGATACGGAAACGCAAATTTTCCTTGTTTATTGTATGTATTGTGGGGTGGGAAATTGCCCCTTTACTACTGCTGCAGCTGTAGTAAATACCCCTCTGCTATATCAGGCACTGGGTATAACTAAACAGCAGACAGATCCTGTAGGTGGCTTCCATGGGGTGTGGTATGGAAGGTAGATAGTAACTAGGTCAACAGTAACTAGGTCGACAGGGATGCTAGGTCGACAGGGTCTCTAGGTCGACATGAGTTATTTATGTTTTTTTGTGTAGTTTTTTTCCGAAGAGTGACCGGGAATTCCAATTAGTGCACCCTGTTCATTCGCCATGCTTCAGGCAGGTAACCGTTCCCAGTTGTAGTCCACGCGGATCGTTAAGTGTGAAAAGGTTAAAAAAAAAAAAAAAAAAAAAACCGTGAAAAACTCATGTTGACCTTTTGACCTGTCGACCTAGTTACTGTTGACCAATAGTGGTCGACCTAGATAGTGTCAACCTAGTTACTGTCGAGCTAGAGACCGGATCCCACTCCCAGGTAAGCGTGCTCTCTGTCTGGATGCGTTTTAGTATGAGCCTTTATCATAAGGCCTTACTGTAGACAAATCACATGGCCGTATGGTGGGCACTGCTATTATGTAGTGTTAGGACTACTGATATCGGAGAAGCCTTCACGCGGCTCAGCAGCTAAACATGTCTTTGCAAATGCATGTGACCAATTTCTCTGAAATTCTATTACCCGATAGGTTCAGATATGGTTGCAGATCATTTTTAGTGTGCCCCCCCCCCCCCCCTCCTCTCTCTCTGTCTACTGTTTGTTTGTGACCCCTCCCCTTTTCTAGCACCTGACATATAGTTATCTCCAGGAATGATTGAGCAGCTACCATTGCTTGTTTGCTGGGTATAATTTGTATATGCACAACATAAATAAACCTCAAAATTCATTCCAATTAAAGAACCTCTGTATAATGTTACTGATAATAGGATAATGTCAGTATTATCTACTGCAGTTATATGTATTTTATTATTATGCATGTATTTATGTGTATACTTTCTCTACTATATAGTAACCACTTATGCCCCCATTTAGAATAATACCAGGTATTATACAGCACCTGCAGCTCTGAACAGACAGAGTGCTGCTGGGTCTTCGCATTCCAGAATTTGGTGAATCTGGCAGCATTGCTTCCCTCATCAAAACCTATGGTGGTTGCGGCAGATGGCAGGAATGGTGAGATCACAGCAGCTATCGTGATATATGCTGTGGTCCCTTTGTGACACATTCAGGGGATGCTAAAAATTTCCAGCGAAGCCCCATAAAATAGGATTTTATAAAATAGGACTACCGGTAAATCCTTTTCTCGTAGCCCATAGAGGATACTGGAGTCCATTTAGTACCATGGGGTATAGAGTTATAGACAGGTCCACTAGGAGCCATGGGCACTTTAAGAATTTGACAGTGTGGGCTGGCTCCTCCCTCTATGCCGCTCATACCAGACTCCGAGGAGACGGACATACTTTGAAAGAAAGATAGATAAGGATAGTTGTAAGTTTCTGAACCAGCACACACAACAAGAGGAAAGTAAAGCTAGCCAAACTTGAAACAGGAACAGCAATGGCTGAACCAACATTACTTAACCAAGTAACAGTGCAGGAAGAACAAAACACCAAGCAGGTGCCCAGTATCCTCTACGAACTACGAGAAAAAGATTTACCGGTAGGTAATTAAAATCCTATTTTCTCTTACGTCCTAGAGGATACTGGGGTCCATTTAGTACCATAGGGATGTACCAAAGCTCCCAAACCGGGTGGGAGAGTGCTGAGGTTCGAACAGAACTGATTGACCAAACTGAAGGTCCTCAGAGGCCAAAGTATCGAACTTGTAGAACTTAGCAAACGTGTTCGAACCTGACCAAGTAGCTGCTCGGCAGAGCTGTAAAGCCGAGACACCCTGGGCAGCCGCCCAGGAAGAACCCACAGACCTAGTAGAGTGGGCCTGTACAGATTTTGGACACAGCAAACCTGCCGTGGAATAAGCATGCTGACTAGTAAGCCTGATCCAGCGTGCAATGGACTGCTTTGAAGCATGATACCCAATTTTATTAGGATCATTAAGAACAAACAGCGAGTCAGATTTTCTGTGATGAGCTGTTCGCTTTACATACACCTTCAAAGCCCTCACAACATCCAAAGACTTTGAAGTAGCAGAGGTGTTGGAGACAACCGGAACCACAATAGGTTGGTTGATGTGAAATGCGGACACCGCTTTAGGAAAAAATTGTTGACGAATTCTGAGTTCAGCTCTGTCCTCGTGGAAAATTAAATAGTGACTTTTGTGAGATAAAGCCCCAGCTCCGACACACGTCTTGCTGAAGCCAAGGCCAACAGTGTGATGGTCTTCCACGTAAGATATTTTACGTCCACCTCCTGGAACAGTTCAAACCAGTCCGATTGGAGGAACTGGAGCACCACATTGAGATCCCAAGGTGCAGTAAGAGGCACAAAGGGAGGTTGGATGTGCAGAACATCTTTCAAGAACGTCTGGATCTCAAGGAGAGAAGCCAATTGTTTCTGAAAGAAAGTGGACAAGGCCGAAATCTGGACTTTTATGGAGTCCAGACGCAGGCCCACATCCACGCCTGCCTGCAGAAAAAGCAGGAAACGTCCCAGATGACATTCCACCGCAGAATAATTTCTGCTCTCACACCAAGAGACGTATTTCTTCCAAATACGATGGTAATGCTTAGACGCTACCCCCTTCCTGGCTTGGACCATAGTCAGAATAACCTTGTGAGGGATCGCTCTCCTGGCTAAAATCAGCTGTTCAACTTCCATGCCGTCAAACATAGCCGCGGTAAGTCCTGAAAGACAAAAAGGTCCTGTTGTAGAAGATCCTCGCAAAGAGGTAGAGGCCACGGATCTTCGAGGAGCATCTCCAGAAGGTCAGCGTACTAGGCCCTTCTTGGCCAGTCCGGAGCAATGAGTATTGCTTGAACCTTTTCCCTTTTCTTTTGAGAATTCTTGGGATCAGAGGAAGTGGAGGAAACACGTACACCATCTGACAGACCCATGGAGTTGTCAAGGCGTCCACCGCCACTGCTTGTGGGTCTCTCGACCTGGAACAATATCGCTTGAGCTTCTTGTTGAGACGAGAGGCCATCATGTCGATCTGTGGATATCCCTATCGACTTGTCAAGCACCTTAACACTTCTGGGTGAAAGCCCCACTCCCCCGGGTGCAGGTCGTGTCTGCTGAGGAAGTCTGCTTCCCAGTTGTCTACTCCCGGACTGACAATGCCACAGTGTTTCTTTCTGCCCAGAGAATTCTTGACACCTCTGATATTGCTGCTCTGCTTTTCGTTCCGCCCTGTCAGTTTATGTACGTCTCTGCCGTCACATTGTCCGACTGGACCTGAATGGCCCGATTTTGAAGATGTGAGGCCTGCAGTAGGGCATTGTATATGGCCCTGAGTTCCAGAATGTTGATTGGAAGGACAACTTCCTGACATGACCATCTTCCTTGAAACTGCACCTCCTGAGTGACTGCTCCCCAACCTCTGAGGCTTGCGTCTGTGGTTAAAAGAATCCAGTTCTGAATTCCAAACCTCCGACCCTCGACGAGGTGAGAAGTCTGTAGCCACCACAGAAGGGAGATCCTGGCTTTTGGCGACAGACGGATCCTCTGGTGCATATGAAGATGCGATCCGGACCATTTGTCCAACAGATCGAGATGGAAGTGTCGTGCGTGAAACCTTCCGTATTGAAGAGCCTCGTAAGAGGCCACCATTTTCCCCAGAAGGCGAATGCACAGATGAACAGACACCTGGGTTGGCTTCAGGACATCCCGAACCATCGACTGGATTACCAATAACTTCTCCAACGGAAGGAACACTTTCTGCGACTACATGTCCAGTATCATTCCCAGGAATGAGAGCCTCCTTGTTGGAACTAGGCGAGACTTTGGAAGGTTCAGAATCCACCGGTAATCCTGGAGGAGTTTGGTTGAGAGACCAATGCTGTCCAGCAACCTTTCCCTGGACGGTGCTTTTATCAGGAGATCGTCCAGGTATGGAATTATGTTCACTCCCTGTTTGCAGAGTAGAAAAATCATCTCTGCCATCACCATGATGAACACCCTCGGTGCCGTGGAGAGACTAAATGGCAGGGCCTGGAACTGGTAGTGACAGTCCTGTAATGCAAACCGTAGATAAGCCTGATGAGGCGGCCAGATCGGTATGTGAAGGTACGCATCCTTAATATCCAGAGACACTAGGAATTCCCCCTCCTCCAGACCTGAGATTACCACTCTCAGAGACTCCATCTTGAATTTTAACGTGTGTAAGTACGGGTTCAAAGACTTGAGGTTCAGAATCGGTCTTACCGAACCGTCCGGTTTCGGTACTACGAACAAGTTGGAGTAGTACACCTTGTTGAGCAGATGAGGTGGAACTGGAACAAAGACCTGAGTCTGTACCAGTTTTTGGATGGCATGCTGTAAACTTGTGAAACTGGCAAGCCTGATTTGAAGAATCTGTGAGGTGGGAGCTTTTGGAACTCCAGTCTGTAGCCCTGGGAAATAAGATCTATGACCCAGGGATCCTGGCACGAATGTGACCAGATCTGACTGAAGAATTGTGGGTGGGCTCCCACCTGACAGCCTTCCAGGCATTGCGGTCCACCATCATGCTGAAGTCTTTGAGGAAACAGAGCCTGGACTCTGTTCCTGAGCACCTGCAGTTGGTGGTTTGCGTGATTTACCTCTTGCGCCACTGGAGGACATAGAAGCACCTCTGGATTTGCCCTTGAACTTGGCCATCCAAAAAGACTGTAACTTAGAAGCTGAATAAGTCTTCTTTGTAGGGGGGGCTGCAGAAGGAAGATACGTAGACTTAACCGCAGTAGCTGTGGAGATCCATTTGTCTAGTTCATCTCCAAACAAGGCCTCTCCTGTGAATGGTAGGCCTTCCACGCCTTTCCTGGAGTCCGCATCAGCAGTCCACTGACGTAGCCACAAGCTCCTGCGTGCCGACACTGCCATAGCAGTGGTGCACGCGTTAAATAAGTCTTTCTTTTATGGCTTACACCATAAAGTTCGCAGAGTCCTGTATATGCTGCAGGAGTAAAACAACATCCTCCCTAGACAAGGAATCTAACCCCTCAGTTAGGTTACCTGACCATTTTGCAATGGCTTTTGTGATAAACGCACATGCAATAGTGGGTCTTTAGGCCACCCTAGCAGCTGTGTACAATTATTTGAGTGTAGTCTCAATTTAACGATCAGCCGTGTCTTTCAGGGATGCTGCACCAGGAACAGGCAATACAATTTTTTCGTGACAGCCTAGAGACTGATGCGTCCATTATCAGTGGATTTTTCCATTTTTTTCTATCCTCCAGAGGAAAGGGAAAAGATGAGAGTAACCTTTTAGGGATCTGACATTTCTTATCAGGATTAACCCACGGTTCTTCAAACAGGGTATTCAATTCCTTTGACACAGGAAAAGTGACTGAGGACTTATTTTTTACATTAAAATAAGATTCCTCACACTCCTTGGACACCTTATCAGGAATATGCAGAACATCTCTGATAGCCTCTATGAGAGCCTCTATTCCCTGTGACAGAGCTGCATCTCCCCCCCCCCCCCCCCCCCCCCCTCCCCAGTCTACCTCACCCTCCTACAAGTCTGACCCATCAGCATCAGTCAGATTGCAAGATATGGGCCAGAGATCGCTTTTGCGGACAAATGGGAGGGGATTGAGACGCTGGTTTGGGGACTGAGTCTCTGTTCATAAACTCATCCAAAGTCTGTTTTAAGTATTGCGTCTCTTTCTCATCGTGGGACAATTTTGTAGAAAGAGTGGAGATAATTCCTTTAAGAGAATTAACCCACTCCAGTTCAGCCCCGCTATTCTGTGAACTCTGAGTACACAGTAGTGAGCCCCTTGGTGAAGAGGAACACTCCACTGTACAAGAAACACACTCTTTGCCTGACATAATGTAATGTGACAGCACATACACACACACACAGGAAAAGGTTAAGCACAAGTAACCTACAAAGAGCCCTTCAAGTAGACACAGCGTTGTTTGGAGCAAGCCACCACCGCACCCTTACCACTAATGCCAAGCTTAGTCAGGTCGCAGACTAAGTACCCTAATAGGGGACTTAGTACACTAATAGTCGCACCCCTCCTGCTATGACCTCCTGGTACCGCTGAGGTAATTTGGAGTCACACCAGAGGAGCTTCACATCCCTGTCAATCAGCGTCTGTGTCCACTGCAGAGGGAAAATGGCGCTGGTGAGCTGCTGGATCCTCTCATAGTGAAGGCCCGCCCCTTCGATGGCACGCAGTCTTCCCGCTTTTTTTTTATACTGGCTGAGGTCATTTGTGTACTTAAAATGGAGCAGAACCGTTTTAAGGCCGTGTTTGCCAGTTTGGGTACTGTGTACAGTGTACTGAGACGCAGTTGTGTACTGTGTCTGGAGACGCATTCCGCCCCCTTTAGAAGCCATGCGTCTCCGTATCCTCGTGCCGCCATAATGGCCGGCACCCCGCTAACCAGGACGCTGGCTCAGTACTCACCACTCTTCATTCTTCTGGCTCTGTTAGGGGTGGCAGCGTGCTTCGGGAATGTACGCTCGCCGTGGTGGGGCTTGCGAATAGTTCCCTCAGGAGCTCAGTGTCCTGTCAGTGGGGAATGGGACCATTAACCTTTCAAGAGGTTGGGCCGTTACCTCCCCCTAAGTCCCACGAAGCAGGTAGGCTGGTGCCAACCAGCCCTGCCTGATAATAACAAACATATAAAATAAATACAGAAAACTCTTCAGGAGCTTCCTTCAGCATGACCGGCTCCTCTGGGCACATTTTCTAAACTGAGTCTGGTAGGAGGGGCATAGAGGGAGGAGCCAGCCCACACTATCAAATTCTGAAAGTGCACATGGCTCCTAGTGGACCTGTCTCTACCTCATGGTACTAAATGGACCCCAGTATCCTCTAGGACGTAAGAATATATATATCTCAAGGGGCCCAGACTATGCAGTCTCTCATGGTTAGTGAAGCCTCTAAGCATGGGCCCCTGCCCCAGCATTTTCCCGGTGGGCCATTCATGCCCCAGTCCAACACTGCACATGTATCTGTGTTGGGAAATAGACATCCCTTGAGGATCTAATTAGTAATTACTCAATCTTAACAAGTACTGTACAAGTGCTAACTTAGGGAGTGATCCAGAGATGGATGCAGTGAAGTAGCTGCCACGATGATTGTCACAGCCGCTACTGCTAAATTATGCAAATGCAGCAGGAGGCGTGTAAATAGGCGCCTCCTACATGCTTGTGTGATCTGCTGCTGCATCCGAAGATGTAGCATAGGATCACTTGCGTGAACATCGACCATACGATCAACCCTCACGCTGCGAAGGACAGTATATCTGCTTTGGAAGATATAGACCCTGGCCTTGACACACCTACACAACGGTGGCGACATGCCCATGTTTTTTAGAATGCTGTCCTGTGTCACCCCCTCCCCGTTCCCAAACATCTACAGCCTGTCAATCAGGCTGCGGCTTGGGTGCACTGCATGCAATCACGCAAGACTCGTTCTGCACAGGTACAGAACGAGTCCAGCTCAAATGCAGTCCCACAAATGTCGGAGATGTATGCAAACCGTTGGGTTTACGTACATCACTGAATCAGGAGCTTGATTCCTACTATAATACCCTTCAGAACAAACACACATACATATTCTAATGTACAGTTGAAGTTGATTAAGACTGGGATGTATTAAGAAAGGAGTCTCTGTCCGTGCCCCGCCTCTCCAGCCGGCAGTACGTTAGTAGTAGAGACTGGCTCTGAGCAGACACAGGTCTCTGGTGAACAACCCATGGTGGTCATTTTCCCTGCGATTTTTCTATAGCCACCATCAGCAATACAGTCATTAAGGCTAAACCACAATTCGGAATCAATTACTACTGCTCTTGGCAATCCATCAGTCAAAGACGTTGATTACTGCGGGCAATGTAATCCCGGTGTATAGTAAAACTACCCTTACACAAGAGCGACAACAGAAACACCTTATTATTCGATTACTTTATTGTTGTACTTTATCACTTATTTCCTTTATTTATAGTATTTTCCTGATGCCTATCATAGGAACAATAATTTTATTCTAAATTAATCACAGTTATTTTAATCTTATAAGACATACACACCGGTTCTTCCCAAAGGTCTCTTTTGTTCTCGCTCTTTTTTTGTATCTTTCTTCACTAGCTGTTTGTTGGCATTTTACAGTTCTATCATACACTATAGAGATTCTCAAATGAGGTTCTCAAGGCACAACAATAATCCAGGTTTTAGGTATATCCATGGCTCAGCACAGATGGTTAAATCAAATTGACTGAGATGCTAATTAAGTCACCTGTGGCCAAGCATGCATAAACTTAAAACCTGGACCATTGGGGTGCTTGAGGACCACATTTGAGAATCTCTGATATACTGTATGTTGAGGATTTACTAAATGATACAGCAAAAACAGACAAGACTTTAATTAAGCTAAGGGACTCTAAAGCTAGGTAGGTACACACTGGACGATGTGTCCCCAGATGATATCGGGCCGACACATCAGATCTGCTGCACTCTTACCACAGGAGGAGAAGAGTGCCTAGTGGTCATGGAGCGTGGTCATGGCTCATTCTGCAAGTGTGTGTGGGGTTAGGGGTGGTGGGTTAGGTGCACTGGCTTTTTACTTGTACTGGGCTCAAAATTGTGCTGGCAGCTCTGTATACATTGCTTCTTATTGAATTGATACCTAGGATACATTCACTACTCTCTATTACGTTACAATTAATCATAATCTTTTGTTTCTATCATAGTGACAACCTTCAAAACCCCCTGCACAGCTCCCTGTCAGTGGACACAATGGTTTAATGTTGACCATCCCACAGACCAGCCAGATGGGGGAGACTGGGAAACGCTGGATAATATCAGAGCCCATGGTTATAATGTGTGCAAAACACCTAAGGAAATCGATTGCCGTTCTGTCCAGTATCCCTATATCCCCTTTGCACAACTTATGAACAAGGTTCAGTGTGACGTACACACCGGGCTGGTCTGTACCAATAAGGACAATGTGGTCAATTGTGTGGACTTTCAGATCAAGCTGCTGTGTTGTCACTGTGACCAGGAACCAGATGCACCTGGATCTGTTACTACATTAACCTCAACTGTGCCCACAGGTAATTATTACTCTTACCAGAGATCGTTTCACAGCTGTATTTGACTACTCCTTATTAAAACTTCACTATCATAGAAACATGGGGCCAAATGTAATAGGGTCCAAGTTTTAAAAGTTGTGAGTTTGTCACAAAACTTGGCCGATGTAATAGTCTGCAAGATTTTAAGTTCAAGGCTATTACATTGTGCGCGTGCAAGTTTTTCTTGTATGAAAACTCGCACATTGTAAGCTGAGTTTCACAGAAGCATCTACAAATCAGTGAGATCCCTGCATGCTTCTGTCTGAGAAAGTTTACGTATAATAATAAAAAGAAAAAAAAAAAACACGTGCTGCCCCCTCCCCCTACAGCATAACCAGCCCGGGCCCTTTGAGCTGGTCCCAGTTGAAAATATATAGGAAAAAAACTTACTGAGGTCTCCTTTTATTTTAATAACCAGCACTGGGCACTTGGACTGGTCATGGTTCCAAAAAAATAAGGGGGGGGGGGGAAGACTTAGGAATGCCCCATATTTTTTAAACCAGCAGCGGGCTCCACTAGCCATGGAGGTAAGAGGTAATGACACAGCCTGGGGAGACGCTTATATGGGTCCTGTCGGCCATAGCATTACCCCTCACAACTAGTCGGCCTGGCCGAGGACTCCTGGGGAGTGGGGAGTGGGGACTCCCCCCCCCCCCCCCCCCCAATGAAGGGGTCCCTCCCCCTCCAGGGCACCCGAGGCCTGGCCTTAAGCCTGAGAATATCCTCAGGAACCTCTGGGCGATGGGTGCCAAGTTGATAGCTTTCAAGTGTGAAAGTTAGAAATAGTACTGTCTTTTACAGTAGAACTACAGGTTGCAGTACCATGTTTGTATTTGGAGAACCACAAGTACCAGCATGCGGGGCATTAAAGGGCCCACTGGTACCTGCAGTATTACTGTAAAACAGAGGTAGTTAGGTATATGCGCAGTGAGAATTATTAAGTGAAAGTGTGATGGGAACCTGACACACTCAATCCAGGATGCTACACCTATATTATTTGATACAAAAATTCTTTATAAAAACAGGGGGAGCTACCAATTACAGTAAGTAATACAGCTAACAATTTAAAGGAGAAAGGAACTGTATTGTTGGTGCAAAAGAGAAAATAATTATTGAAATATAACTTTAAAGTTATATTTTAATAATTTTCTCTCTTGTGCATCGACAATACAGTTCCTTTCTCCTTTAAATTGATATCTGTAGTACTGTATAAGAAATACACAAAAACACACACCATAGAAAGTAAGTTTATTAAACACCCTTGCACTTTCAAACTCACATACATACTCACACATACTTACCTACATACGCTGTAGCCCTTCCATCCTCTTGTCCAGTAGAATCCAGAGTAGCTTATAACAAAAAAAATATACTCACCTACTCCAGTGTAGATCGGTCCTCTTCAATCCAAAGTAGGCATCCAGGAGTTTAAAACAAAAATATACCCTGACCATATGGAATGCCGGCCTCTACATGACTTGTCACTACGAGAGCCGCCTGGCAATCAGGGAGCACTATGTAGTGCAGCTCCCCTGATTAGCTATGTGCTGCAGTGCAGTCAGTCAATCACCGTTCCCCATAGGCTTCTATGGTGAAAGGAGTCCCATAGAAGTACATCGTGGGAACCGCAGCATTAGCTGGATAACTGCAAGCTTAATTGAGGTTAAAATAGGTCGCTTGAGGTTAATACAGGTCAAGCTTGTGGTTCACCTCAATTAAGCTTGCGGTTAACCATATAATGCTACGGTTCCCACAATACACTTCTATGGGACCTTCTTACCATAGAAGCCTATGGGAAACGGTGATTGACAGTGATAAAAAGCTAGTGTATTTAAAGGTGAGTTTTTGGTGCGAGTATAAAACATACACTGGCCGAGTTGTATGTTTTCCTTTGGAAAAACTGGATGATTAAATAGTGAGTCTCCTAAAAACATGCGAGTTTTCATGTTCTTGGACCCTATTACATTGGTCGAGTTTACAAAATGTGCAAGTTTAGACCTAAACTCACATTTTGAAAACTCGGACCTAAATACTTTTGGTCAATAGAATTTGACAGCAGATAAGAACCACTTGGCCCATTTTGTACACGCACACACATACAAACTAGGGTTAATATTTTTCGGGAGCAGTATATTTCTGGAGTGTGGGAGGAAACCGGAGAAAGCCCACGCAAGCACGGGGGGAATATACAATCTCCACAGAGTAAGGGCCATAGTGGGATTCGTTCCCATGATCTCAGTGCTATGAGGTAGTAATGCTAACCATTACACCATCCACTTAGAAAAATATTGTCTCTCCCCGAGCCAAGAGGTCTGTCCCATGCAGCCATTCTTCCATTGGTCTTCTGTTTGATCTGACAGATGGGCAGACCTGAGTGACTTCTTTTATATACTGACCCATTTTAGGTTGTTGATGTCCCAGCTGTATTGGCTGCAATGGTAATGCCGGGGAATTGTAATTCCATAAGCTCTAACAGGACCTTGGGTGCCATGGTCAGGTTGGGATTTGTAGTACTACCAGCACCAGCATGCACAAACAGCCAATGGCTGTTAAGGTATGCTGAGACTTGTGCGCCCATAAATGTACTTAATTATTTAAGACTTCAATCAATGCACCAAATCAGACTCCATATAACAGCCCCGACTATAATAATGCCAATGTCCATATGATCTATATCTTCATATTCTACTCTTCTATAATATGTTGTGGATTTAGTACATAACAAGGATGAGTCAGATAAGGGTTTAATGTGCCATTAAATAGACTAAGGCAGAGTTTCCCATTAGTGCAGGTTTTAAGGATATCCATGCTTGAGCACAGTTGACTTAATGAGTGCCTCAGTCAATTTGATTTGGGATACGGTCATTAGGTCGACACCACTTAGGTCGACAACTATTGGTCGACATGCATTAGGTTGACATGGTCATTCGGTCGACAGTTCAAAAGTCGACATGAGTTTTTCAGAAATTTTTTTACACGTTTTGAACTTTCATACTTTACGCTCCACATGGACTACAATTGGGAACGGTAACCTGTGCCGAGCGCAGCGGTAGCGGAGCAAGACACCTTGCCCGAAGCATGGCGAGCAAAGCGAGCCATGGGAGGGGACACGGTGCACTAATTGGGGTTCCCGTCACTTTACGAACAAAACAACACCAAAAAAAGCAAAAAAACTCATGTCGTCCTAATGACTGTCAACCTAAGTTGTGTCGATCCAACGACCCATACCCATTTGATTTAACCCCTGGACTCAAGCATGGAAATCCTTAAAACCTGGACTGTAATGGCAGACTTTACTAGATGAATAACACAGATTCTACGTCTTGAGAAGAACTCTGTTCAGAAGTGGTTTGGTTAACACAAGGTACACACATTGCAGTGTACACAGCTTTACGCTAGGGCAGGGTATTCAACATGCATCCCCTCCAGCTGCTGTGGAACTACACCTTCCAGCCAGCATGCCCTGTCAATTTTGCTATTAAAGGATAATAAACCTATGTCTGCCGACCACCTGTACACCCAGCCAGACTGCCAAATATAACTGCAGATATATTGGACATCGACTGTGCTGCACAGCCAATGCAATATGTCTGAACAACGTTCATAGACACATTGGGGGTACACACCGAAGACGAGCTCACAATATATCACCCATTTGCTTGAACAGCTGATATATCGGCCAGGTGTTGGCACAGCATTAGGACCTTCTCTGTAATAAATTTACTTGTATCTACTTCATTTTTACAAATATATAATTGAAACTTAACTAGCCCATTCACCACTTCTGAATACTGAGTAAAAATACTTAAGCTGATCTGCTATTACATTGTCTCCCTCAAAAAGACTTGCACTCTGTCTTTAAAACTAATCCCTCTTTTGTTTTTATCCTTTCACTAATACTGTACATAAAAAGAAGTTTTGCCTCTGTTACCAACAGACTGGGTCATATTCTATTCAATTTCTGCCTTTGCACATCTCATTACCTTCTTAGCCTCCTTCTAACAAGATACAACTCTGTCCTCATTCTTAGTCTGCTTATATTTCCTAAAGTTTGATTGAAGGAGAATGTTTCAAGCCCATTTACTGAAGAAATAGTCCATATAGTCGAGGATTCCAGCCCCTCCAAGGAGATATAGACAGTGGAACTTTTAGGCACAGGTCCAAACTATTACAATCGTCCAATCTGTATCTTTATCTTGGGTTTATTGAAGTAATTCATACAGAGGCATAAGAAAGTTGATCATCCCAACATACACAGCTTGTTTGGGTTAAGATCACATGGTATCGTAACGCGGTTCACAGACACACTACCCACTTCCTCAGACTGCTAAAAACCAATCTGTAGGGAAACATGCAGCCATGTTCCATACTCCATGCGGAGTCTACAGGCAGCGGTAATAATGGAGTTTATAAGTAAGTGATTTATAGTCAGGAACACTGTATGTTTCCATAGAGATTGGTTCTCATCAGTCTGAGGAAGCGGGTTATTACTGGGCTTAGTGCCATTATAACCCTCTATCTTTATTTCTAGTCTAGTTTTAAGTTGTGGATAGTTGTACCAAAACATACTATAAAAATTGTACCAGACCATGAACCTATACTAAACATTTGTCTTTTACAGCGAATCACTGCAAAAACCCACACTGCACCTGGACACAATGGTTTAACACGCACCAGCCAACCACTGGCCCTGGCGGCGGAGACTTCGAGAACATTCACATGATCATGGAGAGCGGTTATTCTGTATGTGATGTACCTAGCGCAATTCAGTGTAGATTATCCAGGTTTCCCTATATACCACTGGAGGAGCTGTACTACATGCAGGTGTGTAGCGTGTCCATTGGTCTCAACTGCCTTAACAAAAATAATCCAGCCCCCTGTTTGGACTATGAAGTCCAATATTTGTGCTGTAATTGTGATGTCCACAACATGACCTCCACAATGGTTCCTACTGCTGGTCTTATGCAAACAACTACCAAGGCTAACGTTGAAGAAACTACTCAAGAGAAAGAACATAATGCATATTCACCAGCTGAAATGACAGATACCCCTAGCATTCTGACTCTAGAACCTGGTTCAGGTTCAGGCTCAGGTTCAGGTATGGGTAACAATTGAGAAAACCCATGACATACAAGGATCTCATCCACTTACATAACAGGCATCATATCATTCACTATCATGTTATTAATAAAAAAACATTACTTTAAATACTGTATATTAAAGTTGCTTTGTTCAATGTTATTCTGAAACTTAAAGAAATCGCATGACATACACAAACCCTTAGTATTCGGTGATTTCTACTTATATATAGGTACAGTTACATTTCTACTTGTAAGACCTCTTCCTGCTATAGTCTTGTATATTTAGAAAGTCGAGTGAAAAAGCGTCCATGACTAACTAGGAATTATGTATGCAAAGGAAATGACTTTTCAGATATAGGCCTATGTCACGGTTATCCGTCACAGGCGGACAGGACCCTCCTCATTGAATCAAATCTTCAAGCGAGATAAAGTACTAACCAATCAGCTTCTGTCATAGTACAGGCTGTGCTTGAAAAATGATAGTTGGGAGCTGATTGGTCAGTACTTTGTTTCTCTCCAATGTTTGATACATTGACCCCTTGGTCCTCCTTCCTAGTTATTCCCTGACACTAGTGTACCTTTTCCCCTGTCTTCCATCCTTTACCAGGGACTCTGATCCTGTGTGTCTGCCCACTCAGTGAGTACAGATTTTCATCCTACTCCCCTTTCCACAAATTCTCATTACTTGTTTTTACTAGCAATTGTGAGTCCATCTACCTTTCCCCTCACTTCCTCCTTCTATCCTGCATTTGGTTGTATAGCCATGTTATACTATGTACTGAAGTAAAATTATATTGTTAATCCCTGTACAGCTCTGCAGACACATTACTGTATAAATAAAATATAATATAATAAAACACAAAAATGTACTGTATACTTTCTATTAAAGCTTAAGTTTCATATACCTGACACCGCACATACAAACAAAATGAAAAGTATGAACTTTGTTTAATATAAAGGTTATTTTCTTCAAACTGAAGAAGCCGCACAAGACTCCTGGGGGATAAATTTACTAAATATCATTTATGGTCTATTTTAAAATGATGCAAACAACAAAAAACTGGAAACATGCGATTTAGACTCCGGCACGCAACATCGCTGTTAATAGATTTAAATTAACCCAATATCGATCTTTGGTAAATTTACCCCCGGTGTACTCTGCTCATTCTTTATTGTGCTCCAGACGTCAGGACACTGCCCCTATTACATGCAGCCTGGCTCTCACATACAGGGAGGGTGAATGCCTCCAAAAGCTGCAGACTAACCCATAGTAATACTCTGCGCTGCAGTGACCATTCTAATGATTTACACAGTATGGGGGTAATTCAGACCCGATCGCACGCTAGCTTTATTTGCAGCGGTGCGACTGGGTCTGAACTGCTTATGCTCCGCAATGCACAGGCGCGTCGGCGACGGGGTTTGCAGGACAGTGACAGATTTAACGAAGAAAGCGTTTGCACCGGCGCAAGAAGATTGACAGGAAGAGGCTGTTTGTGGGTGTCAACTGACCGTTTCCAGGGAGCGTCCGGAAATATGCAGGCGTGCCCAGCCGTTTGGAAGGAGGATTCCTGACGTCAGCTCCTGACCAGATCATCGCAGCGGCTGAGTAAGTCCTGAGCTGGGCAGAGACTGCGATCGCACCCCGGCACAGCGATTACCCCCTCCCCCTGTAGGCAGCAACTACCTGATCGCAGCACTGCAAAAAATCGCCTGCGTGCGATCAGGTCTGAATCACCCCCTATATACATGGCAAATTAAAAACCGGGTATACATGGTCATGGATGGTCTAAAGAATCATAAGAGAAATGTACGATGAGTCTCACACACCGTACACATCAAATAAGGAAGTGTCAGGAAAATTAATAAACATCCAGCCTTCACTTCTACAGCAATTCTCCAAAGGAAACGTGCATGAACAATGTAAGCTATAGAAACTACCAGCAATATTCTAAGAGATGTGGAAGGATATGAAAGAAAAAAAAAATTAGCATAATTATCCATTTATTAACTTGGACAGCTTATTAAAATGACAGACGGACATTAACAGCAGCATAATATGAATAAATTTACATTTGGGGTAGTAAATAGCCAGAAACGCAGGTGGGAAAGTCCAGTAATTATAACAGTATGTAGGATACAGAAACATTTGTGTGTGTGTGTACAGTATGTGCATGTGTGTATGATATATACACACCACGGTTTGCCTCATAGTACACAGTACACTGCATTATACAGAATTAAATATAAGAGTTGTGACACTGTCATGGATCATTCATTATTTAGAGTTCAAAGGATCAGCACATATATGTTCTGCGGCTTGCTAGGCCTTCCTGCATCCAGAGCCATACTATATGCACCATAGCATTTCTCATGAAGTTATAGTTACATTATTGCACCATTTGAAAAGAAATAGCAATAGTAGGACAATGCTGAGGTCATAGTCTGTTGGCTGTATCCAGTAATGTAAGTGGCCCTTATTTTGCATTGCCAGTAAGCTCACATTTATTGTCAGAACCTTCACCAAATGTTACTCACTTAAAGACAAGTACACCACAAACATCCCTTGTCTCCTGCCCAGCCATGCTTTACTCTCTTGGCTACTGACTCATTGACAGAGAACACACTGGTCCAAATGCTAGCAATTTTACTCGCTGGATTTAAAGTGGAGATTTTTTTTAAAGGGGTTGGCCTATTGGCCATTTATAAATATTGCTACTTTAAATCTTGTGACTGCCTGCAACTTTTAAGCTATTACATTTGGCCCACTACCTCCACTATCAGCTTGCCTCACACTCAGCTCTTCAGCCGCATGACCTTACAAACTATCATGGCGAACCTGCTTCTCGTTGTAAGAGAAGATGGGAGTTAGCAGGGAGTAAGGATCTGAAGGGCTCCATTGATTAAGATCTGCAGTGATAAAATAGGTGATGTGGTCAAAACATTCAGAGGACTTCAACTTGGTGGCAAACCGGAACGTTTTACAGAACTACAGCTTAGTAAAGGTTCCCCTCTTCCTCTTTTTTTTTTTTTTTACATCGTTGACAAAATTTTGATACACATGAAGTTCCCATTCACCATCGTCAATCCTGACCACCACCTGGTGGTGGAGAACTTAACTCCCACAAAAATGCTGATGACCAATTGTAACAAGTATTAATTTGCCATATTTGGCAAAGACTACCGGTGTCTCCCATCACTGTCATCAGCACAAGCAGTGTTACCTGAAACTACACTCACACTTCAATCACATCAATCCCTTTGTTTTTACAAGGGAATATTTGGGTAATTTTCAATCTTAAAACAGTCCACTAATTAACTCATCATCTGACTATTGATACTCACAAGCCAAACACATCGACAGAGAGCTAAAAAGTAATAATTTATCTAGGTAACTAATTTTACTCAGATTGTATATTCACTGTTCTCTTGTGCATGCCATTATAAAGTGATAAAGGTGAACTCTATATTATATACAACTTCGCTGGACAAGATCAGCTCAGCAATTATGCAGTGACACAATATTATTAACAAGATTGTAAATGAACCAAGGAACCATCAATACATTCCCACGAGGAACCAGCACCACTGTGGAAAAGGGCAAGGAATAAAATCTGGCCATACAAAATACCGTATATACTCGAGTATAAGTCGACCCGAATATAAGCCGAGGCACCTAATTTTACCACAAAAAACTGGGAAAAATTACTGACTCTAGTATAAGCCTAGGGTGGGAAATGCACGGTGCCAGGGGTTTTCATGCTCAGGGTGTCATGCTCGTTGCCAGGGATTTTATGCGGTAGGTGTTATGCTTGTTGCCAGGGGGTAATGTTTGTTTCTAGGGTTGTGCCCCCAGTGCCACATATACCCCCAGTGACAGATAAAAACATGCCCCCGTTGCTTTGCCCCCAGTAGTTATGCCCCTTCTTTGCCCCCAGTATTGTGCCCCCTCTTTCATTGCCCACAGTAGTTATGACCCCTCTTTCTTTGCCCCAGTAGTTGTGGTGCCCCCTTTCTTTGCCCCCAGTAGTTGTTGTGCCCCCTTTCTTTGCCCCCAGTAGTTGTTGTGCCCCCTTTGTTTGCCCCCTGTTACTGTGCCCCCTTTGCAGCTTACAAACATAAACACACACTAAAACAATACTTACCACTGCCCCGCTCCTGCTTCCCGACCGCTTCTTCTGCTGCTGCGCTGCTCCGCTCCGTCTGGCCGCCGCTCCATCTGTTCATCCGCTCCGTCTGGCCGCCGCTCCATCTGGATCCCCGCTCCGTCTGGCCGCCGCTCCATCTGGATCCCCGCTCCGTCTGGTCGCCGCTCCGTCTGGCCGCCCGCGCCGGCGCCCGCTTCCCGGCACCCGATCATCTCTATGGGAGAGACGTCATGACGTCTCTCCCATAGCAACGCCGCACAGACACTAGAGGTCAATAATGACCTCTAGTGTCTGTCCCTGGAGCCGGCTGCAGCGGACGCCCACACAGCCCACGGCGTCTGCTGCAGCCGTTGACTCGAGTATAAGCCGAGGGGGGCTTTTTCAGCATAGAAAACTGTGCTGAAAAAGTCGGCTTATACTCGAGTATATACGGTAATTGCATTATATCAGTTTGTTGGAAATAAAATGCCGCTGCTGAATTCTAATTTATAGTCCTCAGCAACAGTCAGATTACCAATGGGCGCCTGTATGAGACCGGATACTACAGACGTCATTTACTTGTAAAATCAAATAAAGGAGGGGGGGGGGGGGGGGGGAGGTTAAGTCACAATAATCAGGTGTACAAAAATAAAATAGCATTTTCTCATCACAACTCAATTTCAATATTCATCTACCCCAGCTTGGCACAAACAATCCCGCAGACTTCACTAACACTATACACATTCCCCCCAAAATACATGACACAGAATAAAAATAAAGACGGAAATAACAAACTGCCTTTGGTTTCTCAGTTCCCGTTTCAGCATACAGTCATTTCAATGCAAGACAAGTGCTAATAACAAGGTGAAGGTGCCAAGAGACCAATAAAGAGACTGCCATTATATGCTTATGTTTAAGTGGATACATCTCCCACACACACACACAGAGGGGAGGCAGCATTTTTATGGACTAAGGGGCTAAGTCAAGAGATATATGCAAACCCAATCGTTTACGTACATCTCCGAAAGGTTAGATCAGTGGATGCGATGACGGTCGCAGTGTACCTAAGTCACAGCACTATTGACATGATGCAGCCATTTGGGGATGGGTTGGCATCATGAGTGTTTTACAAAACCATGGGCTTGTCAACCCCCATTTGTAGATGTGCCAAGGCCAGGGTTGTGGCCTCTGAAGCAGATTTCCTGGCCTCTGCAGGGAGAGTAACCTGAGGGTTACGCAGATGTCCGATGTACTCACAGATGATCCGATGCTGCGTCTGCAAAGGTTGACAGGGTCAATAAGTCGACATGTGAAAGGCAAACACCTTAAAAGGTCGACATGGAAATGATCAACACAGATTAGCTAGACATAGAAATGGTCAACACACTTTTTTTGGGTGCCATTTACCATTTAAAAACACGAGACCCCAATTAATATACTCCTCGCTCGCCATCATTCGTGCAAGGTGCCTCTCTCCACAAGTTACTATTCCCAGTCGTAGTCCACATGTATGGTAAATGATGAAATAGTAAAAAAAAAATACATTTAAAAAATAAAAAACTTGTGTTGACCATTGCCATGTCCATC
This sequence comes from Pseudophryne corroboree, assembly GCF_028390025.1. Classification (NCBI taxonomy): domain Eukaryota; kingdom Metazoa; phylum Chordata; class Amphibia; order Anura; family Myobatrachidae; genus Pseudophryne; species Pseudophryne corroboree. Next base: position 103,164,149 of record NC_086454.1, on the reverse strand, counting down.
ATTTGAACCTGTCAACCATATGGGGTTGACCTATTGACTGTCAACCCATCATTTGAAACACAAGAAACTCGTGTTGTAATGACTGAATGTTGTGCCAAACCACTAAATAGTTGCCTGCAGTGGGTGCAAGTGATAGGTCTTACTTAAGGAATAAGCATAATTACAGTATTTTGTTAAGAATATCACACTTTGAAAACAAAAATAAAAAACTGCATATCGTTTTCTCATTATTCATTTCCAAATGATGGCTGTAGCTGCTACAAGTAATGGTTATGAATCAGCAATAAATCAATAAACAGGTAAATCTAGTATCAATGCACTTCCAGTGTTAGGCATATCTTCCTACTCCATTATCCACCTGCACATGGACGGGTCAGACCCATGCATTTTCACCAGCTGAACCTATAGTAGTCTAAAGTAAGATGTAGTTATGTAATCCTGTGAATAGATTAGTCTGTGGCCAACAATAAACACGTTGCCCTCAACGAGCCCCATTACCGAATGATTGGATCAAACATGTCAATTTGACACCCGGAGCGCTGGACCAAGAGCTTCCCTAGATCTGTCTCTCCTGGTTCTAGGCTTCAGGCAACATGGACATTTTCATAGAAGTGTTAGTCTACAAGTGGCTTCACAGTTCCCTAAATAGCCATTATCAAATGAAATAGGCGGTTGAGTTGAGCTTGGAATGGTGGTTTCTCCACTAAATGTATGGCCTTTTATAGAGTGCAAACAACAACTCATCACAGAAACAGAAGCCTTGCCCATCACTTCCTACCGTACTACTGCTGTTGCACCTTTTTAAAAATGTTGCATTACCCAACATGGGTAATGCAACATGATGTTCTAACTAAAATCACATAATGATATAGTGCATACACCAAGAAATACTTAATTTAAATCTAAAAGAAAACCAAAACCCTCTTGATGCATGCAATTATCTATTGCTGAAATTTTGGTCACTAAAGCAATGATTAGCAGTTATCAATGGGGGTCATTCCGAGTTGTTCGCTCGTTATTTTTTTCTCGCAACAGAGCGATTAGTCGCTAATGCGCATGTGCAATGTCCGCAGTGCGACTGCGCCAAGTAAATTTGCTATGCAGTTAGGTTTTTTACTCACGGCATTACGAGGTTTTTTCTTCGTTCTGGTGATCGTAATGTGATTGACAGGAAGTGGGTGTTTCTGGGCGGAAACTGGCCGTTTTATGGGTGTGTGTGAAAAAACGCTACCGTTTCTGGGAAAAACGCGGGAGTGGCTGGAGAAACGGAGGAGTGTCTGGGCGAACGCTGGGTGTGTTTGTGACGTCAAACCAGGAACGAAACTGACTGAACTGATCGCAGATGCCGAGTAAGTCTGGAGCTACTCAGAAACTGCTAAGAAGTGTCTATTCGCAATTCTGCTAATATTTTGTTCGCAATTTTGATAAGCTAAGATTCACTCCCAGTAGGCGGCGGCTTAGCGTGTGCAAAGCTGCTAAAAGCAGCTTGCGAGCGAACAACTCGGAATGACCCCCAATAAAACGCCTCTGCTTAGGAGTGTCTTCACTGATCGCATGTAATGGCATTCAGGTTTAGAAACTTTTGAATGACACATGTAAAGACTGTTGTGTTTATAGGGCTCAGAACACAGGGAAAGCACTATATGACATTTTACTTCCCTACTACCAGAAAAAGGTAAATAAGGTATAATCCTGGCTTTCCCAGGACCTGATCAGTCTATACTATAATTCTCTTTACTACAATATGCACCAACACTGTGCACTGTAAAGGCTCAAGATACTGTTTTCTGGAATAATATAGGCAGCCTTACACAAAGCCCTTAACACTATGCAATTTTCTATAATGTGTCTCTCCTAAATATTGTGAGCCACATGTTGGGACACAACTGAAATAATAAAAATGTATACAATTTTACACAAAATTAAACTGTAGCACAAGTGTTTCACAACGATCTTCGCGGGGTGAAGTGCAATAAATCTCCTGTTCAGAGGGGCCGCCCTGCCTGCACGCTGTTGGAAAGTATCATAAAATCTTTGAGAAAGCAAAAAATAGGCGTCTCCTAATGGAGAAAATCGTCCAAAAAAACATCAATGTGAACCAAATGAAAGATGTGATAATATGGGTGGCCCTGTATCAGAAAACAAAAGTGCTTATTGAACTACAATTCTTTAGACATCATATATTAGAGATGAGCGGTTTTGTTTTGACTCGGTTCTTTTCGCCAACTTAGCACAAGTTCGGATATGAACAGATCTTATTGGCTATCCAAAACACAAGAGAGCTGGATAGCCAAAAAGATGACGTTTTCAGATGCAAACGTAACCGAGTCAAACCCAAACCGCTTTCTTTTGCACCTAACCTTTTATGATGGGTGTCTGCTTTTTCATATATAGATTTTTTTATTTTTTTTTATTGGATTGTCTGTACGAATATGAATGGTTAACTGTGGAATACAGTCCTGGGTTACTCTTGTAAAATTAATGTAGTGCAGTCTATTGTAATGACACGTTATATTAAGGTGCAATGAAATACTACACCTGAGCATGTTTCACATGGTCAACTGTAACACCCAATAACCTACGGTGCCCCAAAACAATTCTGGACATTGTAATGCTCATTTGCTAAAGAATATAGCTTAAAAATAATCTCAGAAGTAAATTGAGAAGGTATTTCCATTAATAAGGAGACTGCAGGATCAAAAGCATTGTGATGGAATCCGCAACTTGGTTAACGGTTTAGAAAATGTTGAGATCACAATGAACAATAACAAGCATCCACAATATAACATTTTATGGGTCGGAAAAAAAGTCAAGGGAGATTCCATCTTGGCAAGTCAAAAAGGACACTGGCAGGGGAAGGAAAACCGAACAAAGGAAGTGATGCCACTAAGAGTCGTCCACCATCTGGAGCAGGGAGTTGATAGCAGCTTCTTTGTTGCCTCGATGTTCCTCCAGGACCGATTTAATTACCTCAGGGTCCATGGTTGGAAACATATCTTGAATGGCTTTTAAATCCTCTTCCCGAGTCTCGTGTTGCGGGTTTAAAGCAGGCTGCGGTATAGTCATTGGTATCCCGGCATTGTACATACTTGGCATACCTAAGAGCATAAGGAGAACTTGGTTAACATTCAGTAGAACATATTCTCTTTAGAACAGTTACCAACAAAAGTAGTTATCACAGTTTTACTTGCAGACCTTAAACACTTTGTTTGATGCATATCAGTGGAAGGGAAAATAGTGGTGAGCTTTATTCCACAGCAAAACAAGAATGCTACGATGAAAATAAAGCAGTCTCTAAATAGAGGTGACTTTTTGAGGAAACCGTTCTCCATAATTCATTGCCACTTATTGCAGAATCAACAGATAATAAAAGAGTTCAGAGGCTCTGGAAAATCCATTCTGGGAAGCACAGTGTCAATCTGGTGCAGGGTAAAACTGTGTGACCTGGTAATAAGCAGAATTTAAATACGACGCTAGAAATTAAGTGATTGTGTATATTCTTCATTTGCATTTTTCCTGCACAAAAAGAAAGACTAGCCCTGGGTAAGACACAAGTAGATCACGTATTCTTTGCTTCTGCCCATACACTGTAGAGACTGTAGAGCACTGGAAAACAACTGGCTCCAAAGGGGAGCACTATCAGCATATACTTAAAGGGTGCCTCAGGGCCATTCCCCCCCTCATGCTTCTGTTCTGAACAGAAAACAGACATGGTCCTATTAATACAATTAAGCTACTGCTAAATGATTGATTTCCACCCCTAAAAAAGGATAGCTAGTGAGTCACTAGTTTCCTGAGCAAGGATATACTCTTTCATATGGTCCTCCTTGGTCTGTACTACGGCGAAAGCACTTCTGAGGTCCACCTTTTCTGTTGGAGAGGCCTACTCCCAGGGCTGACCACCTGCAGGTATTATGGTTCTGAGTCATGCCCAGCCATTATGGATGTTGTGTTTAAAATGATCTACACTCTATGTGACAATAGACTTTCCCTGAAGGCCTCTCAGGAACTATTGTACTTTTCTCCGGCAGGGTCCACAGGTTATCCACAGGATAACATTGGGATATGATGAAGCGGTCAAAGCTTTTCGGCCTCCCAGCATTCAACGGGCCCGTCCATATATCCCCGCCTCCTGGCTCAGGCAAATCAGTTTTTTGTTTGGTGCGACAGGAGCTGGACCATGGTCAAAGGGCTGCTGATTTTCAGCAGCCCTAAGCTTTCTTACTTTATTTTTATAGTCTTATTTTTTCTTGAGTGATCTTTCTAAAAAGCGTCTTATACGTACCTTAGAAAGAGTCGCTCCAACAACTTTCCGCTGAGTCGCGACAACGCTTACCCACGAGTATAGTGCTGTTTTCGGTGGGCATCTGTGTTGGATATACTACCAGGTCCAGCAGACGTTACCAGGCTGTGGCCAGAGCACGGGGAGAAGGTAAGGCATCGGTTCCACTTAGAAGTGGAATACGGACACAGCCGCACTGTTTTGGGAGGAGACTACCAAACAGTCGTTGACGCAGCTGCCACCACGGGTGCACCAGCGCTAGGCCTTAGGGATCATAGGCGCCAGGAATATATGAGGCCGCGATCCCTAGGGTTGATGTCAGCAGTGGGGAGTCAGAGGCTCTCCTGGTCGCCCCTCCCCCCAGTTCATGACCAGCTTCCTCCAGGCCTCCGGCCATGAACTGTTTTCCCGCTTCCGTCTGAGATGCTGCATACGAAGGGAATCCAGTCGCAGCATAGGCGGCTGTGTGACTGGTGCGTCTGTGTTCACTACAGGTTCATGGAGCGGCAGTGTACACTAGTAGCGTCTGGATCCACTCAGCGTTCTCAAAAGTATTGATCGGCCCTGGAAGCGGGGTGAGTCTCCCTGTATCCCACTCTGAGTACGGGCTATACAGCACTAAGTCTCTATTTACCTTTGAGTACGAATAGTTAGATAAAGTGACTGATGCATACAAGTCTGATAACTATTGCTGTGGTTTCCTTTTGCTGTGCAACTGAATATGTTTAAAATTCGTATATAAAGGTAATGCAGTAATATGTTTCGCCTACATACTTTAAATGTATTTGTAGTGGATTATGTGCTCATATTGCTTATTATACTAATGTATAACCTGTGACTGACTGCTAGTGTGATTGCTGACTTTACTATCAATTCCGTCAGTTAAAAATCTGTGTATTCCGATCCTCAATGCTGGTGTTAAGCAGGGTAGGGTTAGATTGTATGTCACTTTAATAAATTTTAAAGTGATTACAGTCACACATTGTGTAATAACACTGTAAAGGTGTGTGATTTATTTAAAAGGTCTTAGAGCAGCAAGGGTGAGGAAAATACACTTTCCACAGCAGCACCAACACTCGATTCATGTTGTCTTGCAGACTGAGGTTAACCTATCGTGGTTCAAGGGGATTATGTGCAAAATGGTTAGTTGTCTCCAAAGCCTCTTAAGTAACCGAGGCAGGCACAGGTTCTGGTTGAACCTTCATGGGGTATTTTGCACAGACATTATCCAATGTAGCTGAGCAGGTAATGCCAGCTCCTATACCAACGATAGGTTATCCTATTAACCCTTACATGCATCTTTCATTCTGAGGTTATCCACCTAGGGAATGACAGTCTCTTAATAAAGACAGGCTTAAAGGCCGGTGGTAAGTAAATCACAAAGACATAATACAACATCTTCACAGTCTACACATGTTTAGCTGAGGACTCATTGCACTTTGGAAGGTCTCAGCTCAGTGTATATCTGAGATAAGTAGTGCTGTGTAAGCCATTCTATCCTCATAAGCAGCAAAGCCTATGTTTGAAACCAAGGCAGCTGTGTTTAAACGTTCCAAAACAACTGATGGAAATTATGTTGGGTTTCGCCCAGTAGGAAGAGAATTCCAGGTAATGAAATTCCAATTATACTCGTCCAGTTGGGAACTATTAAGGGTGGCTCCATGGGTAGATTCGCAAATCTTAGATTGCTGCGAAAAGCTACGTTAATTTTGTTTTCTACATAAGACTCAATGGTTTTCTAAAGACCATATTTTACTTTTTGTCTGGGACAATCATTAGACCAGCTTTGGCTTCAGCCACATAGGCACAGCCTGAGCGGATGCACTGAAAGTAGATCTTTCAATGGCATCTAGAAAACAAAACTTCCATATGCATATCAAACAGGCAGCGGTAAGCAGACCTGGATATGGGTATATGTACATAGTAAGCTGAATCAGAATCCAGGAAGGTTCTGGAGTCTTATCTTGTTTACTGGAGATATTCTTTTTGGTAAAGAATTAACAGTATTTTGGAGTCAGAAGCAGACTCCAAGAAAGTGAAGGTTACTTTCACACATAAATTCAAGCCTAGTTTCGATCTTTCCGGTCCTTTCGGAATCAGGGAAAAGCAAAAGGAAAGGGTAAATACAAACAGTCCCAATCCAACAAGTCTAGTAAGACTAAAAGGTATTGGGCTACCAGAAGACCGGTTTTCAAATCTGAAGTTAAGCCATCAGTCTTGATGGTGCGGGCCTCTACCTGGGAGGACCCAGGGTGGGAGGCTGACTTCTCCAGTTTGCACAGAGCTGGCAACAGTGTACTACAGATGCCTGGGTGCAAAAAGCAGTATCTCACGGTTCTGATCTACAGCCACAAAACACTGGACATACCCAATTTTATCTGATCTTGGAAGCTAAGCGGTGTTGGTCCTGGTTATTACTGGGATGATAAACCACCTGGTAATACCAAGTGCTGCAGGTGGTTTCAGGAAATACCCTCATTAAAAATTTTTTACCAAACAGTCTTCTGTGGAAACGAAGACTAGGACTTTGCAAGCAGCAGTGATAATTCAGTTCCTTTTGCACAATGAGGACAAGGTTTGATTCCAACCTGTTTCTAGTCAGAAGCTAAATGGGTCATACCGACCCATATTCAATTCCAAAGCACTGAACAAGTACTTTTGGGTGCCTCAGGTTTCATATGGAGACTTTACGTTCCAGTATTTCTGCCATAGAGCAAGAGGATTTAGGACAATCAGGAATAGTCAGGATGCCTATCCACATGTTCATATGGCACTGTTCTATCAGCACTATGTTAGGTTGCTATCCTCCAAATGCTATTTCAGACCCTACCATTTGGGCTGACCACAGCTCCTACAGTATTCACCAAAATAGGGTAGTGATGGCATCTTATCTCTGTTAGCAGGAGATAAGTATTTTATAAAAATCCATACCTCAACGACTTAATAATCCTGGCACAGTCTCAGGAATTGTTCACTGTCATCTGTAACAGACAATAGCTGGTTACAGAGATAAGGTTGTCTCAAACTGGGCAAGGTCGCTCTGGTTCCGTCACATCGGACGACTCAATTGGGGGTTGTGTTGGAATTGGGTACTCAGAGTAATCTACCTCTGAACAAAATATCCAAAATTCATTTAAGGATTCAGGAGTTGCTACACATTCAAATGGTATCCATTTCCACGGTAGTGCGTGTGATGGGTTTGATGGTGTAGACAATGGACATGATGGAATATACTTGGTTCCATTAGATACATCTGCAATGTCTGATCATTTCTTGGTAGAAAGGTTTTTTATCAGACAATAAAAGCGCAGATAATGGTCTTCCTCTGGAAGTTAGGAGATCAATTGCTTGATGGTTATTGGACATCCTATCCTGGACAAAAAAAGGCTTCTTTGTATATCAGATGGCAACTCTGACAATGGATGCCAGCCTGTGGGGCTGGGGTGAAGTGTCAGGAAGGAGTTGCTTCCAGGGGCAGTGGACCAAGGGAGAAATGTTGCCTGCCAATAAATATATTGGAACCCTGGGTCATTATTTATCATTCAGGCAAAGAATATCCTTTTGATGAATCAAGATCGAATCTGCTCGGACACGCAATGGCAGTGGCGTACCTCAACCATCAGGGAGGATCTCGCAGCCAAAACATAATGAAGAAGGTACGTCACACTTTAAGGTAGACAGAACTTCATTATCCAGCCTTGTCCGCAGTACTCATTCCGGCAGTCTTAAACTGGGCAGCAGATTTTCTCAGTTAGCTCGCCATTCAGGTAAACGTATGGACTTATACCCCTAGGTCTCAAAAACTCTGGTAGATAATGGGGGATGCCGGAGATACATCTCATGCCGTTCTATCAGAACAACAAAGGTTTCGCATACGGGTCAAGAACAAACCCTCCAGCGATCTTCTGGAGGACTTGTCAACTTTCGTCTGGTTCATGTGTTTCCACCAATCACCTGGTGATACGAAAGGTAAGGCAAGGTAAGGGTGCTGTGATACTAACAGCTCCAACGTGGCCCAGAAGACATTGATACACAGATCTACAGAGGAGGTCAATGGATGCTCCACTCATACTTCAACGGCCAGATCTACCGTCTCAGGGTCATGGTTATCACAAACACCCGGATGGACTGTTTTTGACTCCCGAGACTTCCATCCTGAAGGCAAGAGGACTCTCACAACAGGTAAATTCTAAATATGCTCAGACCAAGGAAAATTCCTTAGTTCGCATTTATCACCAAATATGGCAAGACTATATTCAATGGTGTAGGGATCAAATATTTAACACTTGGTTTTTCTGAAATTCCATAATCTTAGCATTCTTTCAGGTATGAATGCATAAAGGATATGACCGACTTCCTTGAGAGCACAAGTGTCAGCATTGGCTGTATGGTTCCAAAAGAAAATTGTTAACCTACAGGATGTGCGCATTTTTTTCCAAGGAATGCTACACATTAAACCTCCTTTTGTTCTTCCTACAGTGCCTTGGGATTTAAGTTAGTGCTAAAGGCCCTTTAGGCTGTCCTAATTGAACCACCTGAAAGATTGGATCTTAGATGGTTGACAGCTAAAGTTCTTTTTCTACTGACCTTGCTTCAGTTAGAATAATTTCAGATTTAGGGGCATTGTTATGTCATTCTCCATTTCTGAATTATTTTTCCAGATAGAGCAGTTCTTTGAACCAAATCTGGGTATCTTCCTATGTTGGTTTCTAAATTCCATCTTAACAAAGAAATTGTAGTCTCGGTCTTAAGAGCCAGACTTTACTGCGGGAGATGCATCGTTGGACGTAGTCCGTGACGTGGAGCATACCAGTGCAATCAGAAAGACAGATACTCTCTTCATTCTCTATGAATTTCACAAGAGAGGATGGCTTGCGGATAAGCAGACACTGGCAGAGTGGCTTCGGATGACGAGTTAAGAAGCATATTTTCAAGCTGATCTCCCTGTTCCCGCTAATGTCTCTGTTCACTCTACTCGTAAGGTAGGTCCATCGTGGGCAACACAACATGGTGCTTCAGCAGAACAGATATATAAGGCAGTCACATGGTCTTCCATTAACACATTCTTTAGACATTATGCCATGGATACCTTTGCCTCTCATGATGCTGAATTCGGGTGAAGGATTCTCTGTCCAATCCTCCTGTCCAATCAGGAGCGTCCCCACCACTAAATTGCTTTGGGAAATCCGAACGCTATCCTGCGGATAACCCGTGGACCCTACCGGAGAAATATACGTTATGGTTAAGAACTTACCGTTGATAACAGTATTTCTCCTAAGTCAACAGGATCCACAGGGATCTCACCCAGACGCACCTGATTTGAGGATCCTTTTACTCACTAACCTCTTCCTTCTTGTACGGAAGGGTGTGCATGTGTATAGTATAGTATAGGACGCCAGGCCTATTAGGACGCTGCAGTGGCTAGTGTATGAAGTGGCTAGTTATTAAGTGGCAGCTAATATCAATAGCAGTGTTATACCTGTGTTTCATTGGTTGCATCTTCAACTGATATTTGGAATTGACTCCTGTCTCTCCTTTTCGCCAACAGGTAACTACAGCAGAGAGCTGACCACTGTTTGTTTCTTGCTAAAAGATATAATTGGTAACTACAGCAGAGAGCTGACCACTGTTTGTTTCTTGCTAAAAGATATATTTGGTAACTACAGCAGAGAGCTGACCACTGTTTGTTTCTTGCTAAAAGATATATTTGGTAACTACAGCAGAGAGCTGACCACTGTTTGTTTCTTGCTAAAAGATATATTTGGTAAATTGTTTAAGTGGATTATTACCTGTAGTCAGCAAAAACTTTGACTGGGGTTTAGTGACCTCACATTTGGTAGTTGATTAACATCTTTTGGTGGAGGGTTGCTGTGTGGGGGAGGGGGTTGTAATCATAAAGAACATGTGTTTGTAGACTTACTTATTCAGTATAGTATAGGACGCCAGGCCTATTAGGACGCTGCAGTGGCTAGTGTATGAAGTGGCTAGTTATTAAGTGGCAGCTAATATCAATAGCAGTGTTATACCTGTGTTAAACCGAAGAAAAACAGAAGGCAAACAAACTTACAAATTAACAGAAGGACTGCATTACAACCTAAAAACTCTGGAACTTTATGTGGCCTCTCCTCGCCTCAAACATGAGAACACCAAGACCAGGCTTACCACCTCTCTGGCTGAGAACATCAAGTCTGCCCCTGGGCCTAACCATCAAGATGAACAGGGAACTGTGGGGGCAGAGCACCAGAACCAGGATCAGCAGGGACATCCCCATTGCTTCTGAGTATGCCCCCCACATTCTCCTACCCACCCATACTATGATCTTACCAAAATAATGTTATCCCAATTTTACTTCTGCCACTAGTTACCTGCTATTGTGTGTTTTTTTTTTTTTCCTTCAATAGCTCGCTTCCACCCCACCATGTGTTTTTCCTGTAATGTTTACCTCCACTGATTGCACACCTTTCCATTGTGCCCTACATGCAGGGTACATCATACTACTACATAAGCATCAGTTTTCCCACATATGAACTTGGCCCTTGTATGGCTCACCTCCCACAGTGTAACCTTCAAAGTGCACCCAACATGGCTGCCCCATATGGTACACTTGTGGATGGGATGAAAAATACATGGACCTTGTGGTTTTGTTGGAACCCTACTCTAAACTGTAGGACTCTGAAATCTCCCCCATTTTGTGTCATCTCTTCTAGGGGTAGACTATTCCACCCTGGGTAATCCTCCGCTGAGCGCCGAAGATGGCTGCCACACTTGGTACCTGTGAGGGTGGTATACACAACCCTTGGAAGTTATTACCCAAAATGCCTACACCAATCCTGCATTATGCTTTCTGTGTGCTTAAGGTTTTCTTTTATGTCTGTGTGGCTTATCTATTGCTGTATTACTTAAATCCTCTGTATCATGTGTATTGTTTTTGATGTCTGTAAAGCGCCTTGAGTCCTGTTGGAGAAAGAGCGCTATATAAATAAAATTATTATTATTATTATTATTATGTGTGTTCTTCTCGCCTGATTAGGGCGATCTTTGATGCTCATGCCTTGAGCTTTGGGAATACAAATGATTTGCACAAGCCAGGAGGTGGGGATATATGGACGGGCCTGTTGCATGATGGGAGGCCGAAAAGCTTTGACCGATTGGTGCAAATCCACTGTCGCTTCATCATATCCCAATGTTATCCTGTGGACTTAGGAGAAATACCGTTATCAACGGTAAGTTCTTACCATAACGTATATATTAAACCCCAAGCAAGATACAGGCCTAAGTTTCATAGTGGGGCACATCAGTTTTGCCACTAAACTATCTGTGGCTAAGCATAGAGCGCCGACTCCAAGATTTTGCCTATGCTGCTCCCTACCTCTGGAATTCTCTCCTTCTCAGACTCTCTACAAAACTTTATCAAACTCAAACATCTCTCATCCTAAGCCCTCTGTGTTCCAAGCTCACTGTCTACACCAGAGGTTCTCAAACTCGGTCCTCGGGGGCACACACAGTGCATGTGTTGCAGGTAACCCAGCAGGTGCACAGGTGTATTAATTACTAACTGACACATTTTAAAAGATCCACAGGTGGAGCTAATTATTTCACTTGCGATTCTGTGAGGAGACCTGCAAAACATGCACTGTGTGTGCCCCCGAGGACCGAGTTTGAGAACCTCTGGTCTACACCATCGGTGTCACCCCTGTCGTCTGTCCCTCCCCTTTAGAATGTAAGCTCTCACGAGCAGGGCCGTCTCCCCTCTTGTGCTTTGGCTTTCCTTACTTATACCATCATCTACTCCAGTGGTTCTCAACCTCGGTCCCCAAGTACCCCCAACAGTTCATGTTATCCAGGTCACCTAGCAGTTAAACAGGTGTATTCATTACTCACTGACACATTTTAAAAGACCCACAGGTGGAGCAAATTATTTCACTTGCAATCCTGTGAATTGGAAAACATGAACTGTTGGGGGTACTTGAGGACCGAGGTTGAGAACCACTGATCTACTCCATACTTCGCTTCAACTGCACCTAACCAGTGGTTTTGCCACCCTGCTGCTTATTCGAGTGCTATGACTACTGTTGCAGAAATGTTTTTAAACCATGTGCCTGTCCTGCAATGTTTTGTAATGTCTAGTGTACTCATTTGTTTACGTACTCTGTTTGGTGCTGCGGAACCCTTGTGGCGCCATATAAATAAAGGATAATAATAATCATCAACCGTATGAACCCATTGTGCTATGGAAAAATGGAGAATTCTGGAGTAATGTTCCAATATAAAGATAATGGGTTCATACTGGGTTACAGTAGATACACACTTTCCCCACCACAGCTACTATAGTTACTTTTCCTTTATGAATCAAGTGTTCCTCACATCTCTGACACTGTAAGCTCATTCGACAGGACCTGCTGTTTTATGTCACTGTAATTTAGTTTGATTCATGATCTCTTCAAAGTACAGCTCTGAGTAATTAATCAGCACTGAATAAAGGAAAACGTGACACTTTAAGGCATTGTCATAACATAGATTGATGGGGTTATGCTTCTCAGATTATATTTTAACTAATCTTCATGCCTTTGCTCTATCCGGGTACATATTTAACCTCTGACAGTACCTTCACCCTCTTCCCCTTGATACAAAAGTCCGCACAAATAACATGAAACAAATGTATTATACCTAAAAACATTCTAGAAGCCAACCACAGTTACTGCAGATGGAAAATACACAAACAACTGGTAGAGGCCAAGGTCTAAAGCTGGGCACACACTTTCTACCAATCTGCATGACTTTCGTATCATGTGTATGTCCAGTGTGTTGTTCACTGAATCATCTCAATGGAAGCGCTGCATGTCCAATGACATGATTCTACGGCTGATACAGTACTGTTACATGTAGTGATACATCGCACTATTATAGAATGTGATGCACTGATGCAACGCATCACCACTTCGCAACATCATTCAGGTGTGCCCAGTCTCATGCTGGAAGTTGAGAAAATCAGCTATTTAATCCCCAGTAGTTCTCGCACATGTAGCAAAACTGTTTCAGTATTTTCAGCAAACTTTTGTCTTAGTTTTTTATTAAAGATTGGAAAAAAATTAATTCAAGAAGCTTAAATATACAGCTATATCCACCCACACGTCTTCTATAAAAACAAACCTTTAAAAAAAAATCCTTTCACAAAGGAGGACCCTCTGGTATCTAGAACGCATATTGCTTTTCTTTTAAAATATAGGTTAACAATGAAAGCTGGGCATTCCCGAAGTGGCTGCTAAGGTTTGGCCAAACGCATACATCTGCAGCCGACTTCTTCCAGAGGCACGTGTTCATATTGCCATTCTCACCAAGCATTCCATTTACAAAGCATATTCAAGCTTCTCTGGTATTATTCTCCCATGTGAAACGGGAGGTGGAGACGATAACTATCTTGTGATGAAAGAGCCTGATACTGTAGGTATTGATTATCCACACAAAATATATTCTAGCCAATCTGCATTATTATTAAACTTTGTGTCTACACACAGTGGGCCTGATTCTAAGATGTACCCAAAGCAGTCGCAAGTCCTGGCGGCTACTGCAACCAGAACTTGAACCATATACTAATTCCAATACACTCATGGGCTTCATGCGTATACCTGCACCACCTACTGATTTCCATCCGTAGTCACAACAATCATTAAAATCGGTACATACACCTACCCCAACTGGGTGCAGCAGAACCACCTTTAGTAAGTGTCCCTAGCCAAATGCACGGCTCAGATTATCACACACCAACACACATTTCACCGGCAGAGATCTGAATGGCCCGGTTACTAATATTTGCTATTGCATATGCACTGACGGACAACATTTGCTAGATCAAATCAACAGTGTGACAAACTTAAGTCATTGTGTTATTGCAGTGTACTAGCTGCCTCTGCATGTAAATAACAATCTTTGTGAAGGTTCTGCTTCCACTCCATTTTTTGCCACCATCACAGTCAAGTGGACTTGTCTACTGAAAATCTCATTAAGTAGCAGGCTTATATACAAGCGGTTCCACCGATTCTTATTACAATTTAATAAAAAAACAATACTTTTATACATACATTTAAATCGCTTCCAATGTTACTGGCACTCGCAGCATAATATGTGTATATGCACACAGCCCACACACATCTTGATTTCAGGCAGTGCACATTGTCACAGGTCATTTATAACAACCAGCATTACACACAGGCCCACAGGACTACACAGCGGACGGTTCACACGTCTACCCCATCTCACTACCACCCATCAGCAGATATAATTAAGGGTACTGGCCTAGGCAGGAAGATATAAAGATCACTTCAAATAGCTTCATTTTACATATACTTAAAAAAAAAAAAAACTTGATCTGAGAAGCTATATTAAGCAAACGACACTACATTATCATTAGAATATGATGTACATAAATGACTGAACGGGTATTATGTTGCTCACTGGGTAAATATAAATAAGAAAGCACGCAGTCACTGGTTTGCAAGTGTGACTGATAAAAAATATTTGGTTCATGAAGGTTATTCTAGAAGTGTATCACAGCGTATGCCTGGGATGGAGGTATACAAAAAGACATAGGATCACATTAGCTAGACGACAAAAGGAACTCACACACATTATGTGGTTAATTACAAAATAACTTTAAAAATATAAATCAGTTTTAAACTCTTTTCAAAGTCTAAACCCCCACAATGTTTTAATGCATTTCATGTTCTCTTTGTACAGCCAGGCATATTGAATAAACCCTATCACAATTATTCATACATTTGGCAGCCATTTCTATTTTTTTTATTTTTTTTTTAAAGAGTGCAGCTACGGGTGATCAGTGTAAGTGAAAGTGGTGCAGGGAGCATTCCTCCCAGACAGGGTGCTTGATAAAGGTGCTGCAAGGTGCCATGATAGAGTTCTCCACCCAAACAAAGAAACAAATATGCATTGCTAACAGGCAAAGGATCTGCAAAGTTCAAAGTGAGTGACTAAACCACACAACACCACTCAAACAGATGTGAAGGCAGAAGGAAAATAGGTGCTGCGATCATCATCAAGCAGGTAATGGGGAGAATCCAATTGTTTTTGCGTGCCCATTCGCCCGTCTAAAGTGACAAGGCGATATTCAATTCCTGTAGGATGTCCCACTTGTTGCAACCAAATGCACCGGGTTTAGAAGCATAAAGTGGCTAAGCCAGTCTAAACTGCTGCCCGTGACAAGGAAATGCTGCATGGGGTGCCAAAAGACAGCACCAATTTCTGCTCAATACCTCAAGAGGGTGCGAGATGAAATAATGAGTGCTCTTGGCACTTACGCCCGATCAGAGCAACAAGTTACAGCCACGCTAAAACAACTGAATTCCCCCCCAATGAGTAACAGCAGGTTTTCAGATAACATATCTTGCAGAGGTCTACACCAACTTACCCAGAGACAAATAATCAAGTCCTGGGTGGGCGTGCATGCAATAGAGATAGAAATGAGTACAACAAACAGCTAAGAATGTTAATGTTCTATACTTATATACAGTAGATAAAACACATTGAAAAGTAATGTAAATACTGAGTTACGTACAAAACGTTAGCCACACATATGCAATAAGGCAGTCGCTATCAGGTGACTGATTAAGTAACCACTCATTTGTCCCTACAGCGCCTGGCATGGCTGATAATAAGCCAAGCAGATCACTAATGAGCATCCTGGTAAAAGAAGTCAGAAGACTGCGGGTGATGAATATTGGCACGTGTGATAACCTGCCAAGTTCATTTGAGTGTGGCTAAATGGACAATTGTCCCATAGCCTTTATCACCTGTGTGACCATGTTAAAGTGCTAAAAATATACATATGTGGCTGAGAACAGGAGATGGCATGAGCAGTGTCACATGGGGCAGATGTATCAAGCCTGGAGAAGTGATAAAGTAGTTATAAGTGTAAAGTGATAACACACCAGCCAGTCAGCTCCTGTCATTTTTCAAATTTGACTTTATCCCTCTAGATCGAGGACGGGGAACCTTTGGCTCTCCAGCTGTTGTTGAACTACACATACCAGCATGCCATGGTAAAGTTTTGCTATTTGGCTATGCTAAAACTGTTGCAGGGCATGCTGGGATGTGTAGTTCAACAGCAGCTGGAGGACCGCCGGTTCAATACCCCCAATCTAGAGGGATAAAGTCGAATTTGAAAAATGACAGGAGCTGACCTTCTCCAGGTTAATACATCTGCCCCATAGACTGATTAAAGCCCCGTACACATGGGGGAGATGTGTGCTGAGCGATCTAGTACAGACCGCTCAGCACACATCTCTCCCCCCGGTCAGCACAGCGCGATGTGTGCTGAGCAGGGGGGGGGGGGGGGGGCGCTCATTTCACCCAGCAGTGTAATGAGTAATCTAACTAGATTGGGCATGTATTCATGCCAAATCTGGAGTCCGTGATTGCTACGCGCAGGGGCGTGCCTCACTATCACTATGTGCATACCCACGGAGAGATCCTAGCTTAATTTCTAAGCAATCTAGTCAGATTGCTTAGAATTTAAGCATGGATCTCTCAGTGTGTACCCCCCTTAACACCAGTTATTTAAATTCTGCACTAGCCTTTAGTAGGTAAATTACTATCAGACACTGCATTTCTTTCAAATGAACAACTCAGCTGTTTTACGCTTGTGTGACAATACAATGACATTTTAACTGTTC